>NW_022196915.1:73057996-73065897 GCF_008632895.1 Mastomys coucha
AAAATTCGAGTTTATCTTTTCTTTTTTGTCTGTTTATTTTCTTAAATTCCAGAATTAAAATTCACTAACAAACAGGATTTTCTAAGCCAGCTATAACTCACATAACAGATCCTATGTGTTCATACTTAATAAATTTATGCCTGAATTTAAAATTTATTAATAGTCATCTTCCCTAGCTATTCCACACAACACAATGCACGTGCAATCTTTTGGGTTTTGTACACTGCATTTTGAGTGTTTTACTTATGTGTAGTGTTAAAGTTATATTACATGGACCAAATGGCTCCATTAACAAACAATGACCGGAGCACTTTGGCAGCCATCTCTGATGTCTAGAACCTTGGCTAACAAATACTAACCATCAATAAACATGTTCTGGATAAATAAGTGTTTTTATAAAAATGTGAAATTGCCCATCATAAATTTATTATAAGATACTTATTACTATACCTCTTATGATAAATTTAATATAATGGTAATGTGTGCAATAATGATTTCAATCACAATAATAAGCAAATAACAAGGACAACTACACAGAAGTAGTCACCAGTGTCAAATGTTCTAAAACTGGAAGAAGCAACTTAATGGTCACAGAATGCCTGTATGATAAAAGAATTGCCATTTTACAGGCGGAAAAAAAATGAAAAAGAATTACGTTAAGCTACTTATGCACAAAAGATATTTTAAAAAAGCAAAAACAAAAACAAAAAACAAACCAAAACTTGTAAATGGCAGCCACGTCTCGTTAAGGGACAAACCCCATTAATATCAGTGTCAGGGCCCGTTTATAGCAGGCTAGGAGAGGCGGACTACCACAGTGACTTCTACAACTGCGGAGGAGCCTGCCAAAACAAGAGGGATGGTTAAAAATTAAACATCACTTGAGTCTTTCTTCCAAAAGAAATAGCACTGAGATACAGACTGTCTAGCAGATAAACAGAGATGAGGTATAAATAACTTATGTTCTCATAGTCTGGCCTTAGGTTAAAGTATCCTGTGAAAATCAGTGTATAAGCTACTTCTTTCTAATCCTATTATAAATTCAGCCAAAAGCACTCTCTCCTGCCTTTCACTGCTTAGTTAGCCTCCTGTTTCAGGTAACCTCAGTTCTCAGCTTGATGCACTTGGGGAAGGTGGAACCTTACTTGAGAAAGTGTCTTTATCAGATTGGCCTGTGGGCTTCTCTTTATTGTTAATAGATAAAGAAAGACCCAATACATTGCGGGCTCTAATGCCACACTTTGGCACCTGGGCTGCATAAGAAAGCAGCTGACAAAGCCATGAGGAGCAAGCCAGTAAGCAGCAGCCTTCCATGGTCTCTGCTCCAGTTCCTGCCTCCAGGTTCCTCCCTTAGCTTCCCGCTCAAGATGGCCTATAATTTGTAAACTAAAAAAAACAAACACTTTCCTCCCCAAGTTGGTTTTGGTCACTGTTTCATTACAGAAAAGCAAAGCAAACTAAAATACCTCCATGTTATGTTTCTCATCCAATCCCCATTTTTCACAACTTCTATCAAGCTCATTTGTTTTTCAATGAAGTAAATAAAACAGATTCTGTGTGCCAATTATACTTTCCTAGACACCTAGCATTTCCACTCCTTTTCACCTTTCCCTGAAGAACTGCTCACTATGGGGAGATACAATCCTTTTAATACTTACATTTGTACTGGGTTCGAAGATGATCGGCCCATAGGAAAATGCACAATATGGAATTGACTATTGTGAATTCTAACTTAGATAAGTAAAGTTCTATAGTCTAAATATGATCTTCATTTATAAGTGACACTGGAAATCAATGACCATGTTAATTCACTAACAAAGTATGGTCTCAGGACACACTACTGTGCTTCTTAGCAGTGAGACTGGCCAACACACACACACACACCCACACAAAGTTTAAGAGAATACTAGAGAAATGTCTTAAGCTAATTTATTACAATACTTGTTTCTAATTATGCATTCAAAGCCTTCTGATTGCAGTTTTGCACGAGCGTAAGCACTTCATTAGACAAATGCATTGTTCCCCACACTGCATGCTGCAGCACTATTTTTCAGGCTGACAGCTTTACTTACTGTCTTAGAAGCAGTATTAATGTACTGCATCACCATTTCTTTTTTGATACTGAAGTCTTTTTCCCGCAATGGTGCCTTTTTATCTTCATTTAAATTCATATCTTCCTGGAAAACACAATTAAAATGCCTGATTTTAGAATCTAAGTAGAGCAGCAGTTCCCCGTATACTCTATGAAACAGAAAAATCAATAATTTGTGACTAAAGCAGCATTAATTGTTTTGGAATGATTTACACACGGTTCTGCCTGAAGGAAGGAGAGCTGGGTAGACAGACAGCATTCTAGATCATTTAACAGGTAAAACACTTACCAGAAAAGCTTTAAACTCACAGCAGGCTATTAAAATTATATTCACATCACTATAGATAATTAGACAGTTGCAGATTTCTGCCTTTCATAAGGTCATTAGGATTCAAAATTTCAATATATTTATTTATTTTACATCAGCTGCACCTGAAGCTATCTTGTACTGTTTTAAAGAGCTAATCTGCATACTATAAAAATAAAAAAGTAAATAAACCACCACCTTCCAGGATAGCTACAAGCATATGCATAATAACAGATTGCTACTACCAATGCAGGAAAACGGCATAATATTCTATAGTTTTAATCCCTTCTGTCTATCCATATCAAAAATATTAAGTAGTTAATTTACTGAATGATTTAAATAACATAAAAATTGAGCCTCTGCTCCGACAGTACCTGACTAATACAGATGTAGAGGCTCACAGCCATCCATTGAACTGAGTACAGGGTCCTCAATGAAGGAGTTAGAGAAAGGACCTATGGAGCTGAGGGGTTTGCAGCCCTTTAGGACGAACAACAACATGAACTAACTAGTACCCTCAGAGCCCCCAGGGTCTCAACCACCAACCAAGGACTGCACATGGTGGGACTGATTGTTCTGGCAGCATGTGTATAGTAGAGGATTGCAAATTCGATCATCAATAGGAGGAGAGGACCTCGGCCCTGTGAAGGTTCTGTGCCCCAGTGTAGGGGAATGCCAGGGCCAATAAGTGGGAGAGGGTAGGGTGGCAGGCATGGGGAAGGGGGAGGCAACAGGGGTTTGTTCTTCTTGTTTTTGTTTGTTTCTTTGTTTTTTGGAGAGGAAACTGGGAAAGGAGAAATTTACATGTAAATAAAGAAAATATCTAATAAAAAAATTTTTAAAAATTACTCAAAAAAAGATGAGCCTCTGAATGAATATAAGAGCTTATGAATTAAATCAAGATTTAAAAAAAAGTCTTAGCATTTGTCAATATCAAACATAACAAGGGTCTAATATCTTCTACCTTGTTTTAAGACTAATTTTGATTAATAACCCAAGTCAAAAACAGCCACATAAGTATATGAATTGCATGACCTGTTTAAGAGGTTGTTCTGGTGGAGAAGAAGAGCACCAATGATTTCCCATGGACTATAAAGAGCCCTGGATCAGACATAGGATGATTCAGAAAGCATTTGCATGTACGTTCTAGATCTACTACAAATGAACGCATAAAAATCAGAATCTCAGGTCACCTATACAACCCAACAAGCCAAATTTCCCCCAAATTTCATTCTTCAACAATTCAGATCATGAGTTTACCTAACACCAAACAAGTCAATAATCACAACTCCTTTCATTTCACACTGATAGAAAAATTTCCACTGGTTAGGTATTATGAACACTAGTGAGGTTGAAGCAAAAGATCCTAAGTTCAAGGCCAGGTAGGAATACACAGCAAGACCCTGTAGAGAGGAAGAAAGAGGAGGGAAAGGGATAAGAAATTTTGAGATCTTAGAATGTCCAGTTTAATGGGCTGACAAAAGGAAGTAATCAGTAACACCCCTCCCCAGTCTAGTTAAAATCAGCCTCGGAAAAGAAATGTATTTGCTTCATTTCTCCCCTTTAAGCTAATTTCTCAATAGGCTTTACCCTCACATATAATTTCAACAGATGAGCAAAATGGCTCAGAGGCTTGCTACCTAGCCTGACAACCTGAGTTTGAGCTCAATGACTCAAACTCCATGGGCTTTTGAAACCTGAAAGCTCTCCATAATGGAGAGAACTGACTACCATGAGTTGTTCTCTTCCCTGGATACATGCACCCATGTGCACACATGCATTCAAAAATAGTATATGTACATGTATATATGTATTTCTGTGTGTGTATGCACATGTGTGTGTTTGTGTGTGTTTGTGTGTGTGTGTATGGAAAATCTGAAGAATTTTTAGAATTCCTGGGAGATTTGATTGTGGCAGTGACAAGGATGTCATTCAAAAAGACATACTATAGGAGGTATTTATCACTTAAAGTTGATGTAAGGAGACACTCCTTTAAGAGAAGGTTTACTTTGTAACAGTGGTTGTTCTACAAGCCTGGAGACCTGTGTTAGAGCCCCAGGTAAAACAGGTCAGAAAGAATCATCTCATAAAGTTGTCCTCTCATCTCCACTTGAATGCTGTGGCACGTTTCGGATGTTTCTGGGTAGGAATGGTTTGGATGAGAATGGCCTCCACTGTCTGATAGTTTGAATGCTTTGTCAATAGTGAGTTGCTCTAGGTGAAAGGATTAGGAAGTGTGGCCCAGCAGGAGGAAGTAGGCCACTGGAAGTGAGCTTTCAAATTTCAAAAGCCCAGGGAGTCTCTCTTCCACTCTTCCTGCTGCCTTCTTATCTGGATGCAGAACTCTCAGCTACTTCTCCAGCACCAAGCCTGCCTGTATGTCATGCTTCCCACCACGATGATAATGGACTAAACCTCGGACACTATCTGCAAGCTTCCCGTTAAATGCTTTCTCTTATAAGAGTTGCCTTAGTCATAGTGTTTCTTCACAGCAATAGAACACTAAGACACATGATGCACACACAAGGTGGTGGTGGTGGTGATGATGATGATGATGATGATGATGATGATGATGATGATGCCGTCAGAAATCATCAAAGCTCTGGCACTATATCATTCAATGGGATTAGACACAAAATGAAACACTAAAAGTAGTATGAGTTTAATGTACGTTAAATAGCCCAGGAATCAACTATTCCATAGGTACACTACCCTTTTCATGGTCTCCCAACACTGTGCTTTGTTTCAGAAATGTAGTGCATGAATACCAAAACAGCACACCAGCAATGAGGCAGACATTCAGGAGTGTTTCCTTACGGTTCCTTGAATGGTCAGGCCAATTGTTTCTATTAAACAGATACATGTTATACTATGGCATTATACTGGATTCTTAATTATGAATATAGGTAACTCATTTTTATGTATAGAAAATTTTACTAGCCATAAGCCAGGCAAAAAAAAAACGACAAACAGTGCATGTTGTCACTCATAAAGAAGAAAGGAGTTGATCTCCAAGGACATATATAGTAGAGCAGGGCTTGCCAGAGGCTAGTAGGGTAGAGAGAAGAAAGAGAGCTAGTTAGATGTAGAAAATATAATAAGTTTTAGCATTCTACACCACAGCTGAGTGACTGTAATAATTCATTTATTAACATTTCAAAATGAAAAAGAATTTAAGTGTTCCTAACACAGAGAATGATAAATGATTGAGGTTATGGGTATATTAATTTCCTTGCTTTGATCACTGCACATTGGATCTATGTGCTGAACTCACACTGAAGCTCATGACGATGTACAATTATTAGGCGACAATTAACTAAGAAGAACTACACGGTGGGGGGGAGTTACGGAACAACTTATAAAAAAGGGGAGACCTAGCAGCATCTCTGATCTGTATTAAATTACTTACAACAGCAAATTAAAATATTTAAGAGACACAGAATACTAAGAAACAGATAGCTTATTAATTGAGCTGAAATCAAATTAAAATTTTAAGAGCGATGGTTGAAAGGAAAAAAAAATTAAAGCCACTGCTTTCTTTTCAAAGAGGTGTTAGCAGATAACATTCCTCCATGACTAAGAATGGTTGTGATACTTAATTTTAGTTGACAGTTAATTTTAGATTAATCCTTTGGATGGAGCTGGTAAGCACTATAGAGTTTCTGGGAGAGTATTTTATAATCAATTTAGCCATATGAAGCTATGGACTGATAAAGAAGAATCAACCTTCCACAATGGGGCAAGCACTATGCAATCAGTTGATGGCCCAGATCATCAAAAGGCAAAGGAAAGGTGAATTTATTCTATCGCGTGGATAATCTTCTTTCCTAACCTGAGGTCTACAGCCTAAGCCTTCCAAATGTAGATGTTGGAGCCATGTCTACTCCAATTCTACGCTCCAAGTTCTCAGGTCCTGGGCACTGCATTAAAAAAACACTGTGTCCACACTAGCCCCTTACATTCTCCACTTGTAGAAGGCCTGTGCAGGTAATGAGGCTCTACAATCTTTTAGAACAAGTCCCTTCATAAAGACCTTTCCATATGCCATAGCTATTAGTATTCCTATTGGTTCCAGACACACTAGAGACCTAGTGTACATGTGTTAGAACAGGTCTCACTACTTTCCTCTGGTTTATGGCAACTCTCCTGTCTCACTATGCAGTCATTTTTCTGAGAAATGTGGGATGACAGTATCCCAATGTGTTGATTTGTTTAAAGGAAGAAGAAGATAAAGTAAGAAAATTGGATTTAATTAACTCCCAAAACACAGCAAAACACCCCCCAGGTATATGACTACACGTAACAAGTTATTATTCTCTACACAAGGAGGAAAGGGTATTGTAAAGATAAACAAGGAGGAATGGACAAAAAAATAATCATATGGAAATATGTAATGCAAGATTTTAAAATACATTTTTATCTATAGAAAACTGTGCTAGAAAAATAAAAACTCCTGAAGCAACAGCACCTGGCTTTGAGAAGTAATGAAGTCCCTGAAAAACACATAAGGAGGTTTTGTCATAGAAAATGCACATCTATGATCTGAGTTTCAATTCCAGGGAGTCTGGACCTCCCGGACTATCTACAAAACTGAGCAGAGTATGACTGGGAAAGAGAGAAGATGACCACATCAATTTTCATATTTCTCAGGTCATAGTCTCTCAAAATAATCAAGCCTCCATCTCTTCGTTGAGCTTCAATAAAGGCAGAGAGGAGATGGCCAAAGGCAATGCATCAAGCAGGCAATCGCAGGATAAGGGAAGATGAGGAAGCAAAATAGAAGCAAGAACGTGTCAGCTGTGGAGTGCCATGTTGATCTAATCTGCAACACAGTCTAGACCAGCTGGAGAGGCCAGCCTCTGCAGGTTGGCCAGGCCTGGGAGTTAGGATACTAGTTTGAGCGGGTGTGGATACCTGAAAGATAACAATAAATTATTTGAGGGGCCCTCATCACCTCTGGCACCCTGGATAAACACAGAGGGGGTGGGTGAAGCATCAACCAGAATCCACTGACATCTAAAACTAATTTCCCTCATTAAAATGGGGTTTCCACTACAACTAAAAATAAAATGATCGCATAGAGATAATATAACTGAGCACTATAAATCATTATGAATTAACTAATTCATACTTCCAAATTTAATATGCAATACCTTCTACACTGCAAATAAAGGCAGAGAATGATAACATAACTACAGATCTTTTTACAGATCCAATATGGCAGCTTGTTGCAACATATTATTTTTTTCATCAAATATATATTATAGTCAAAGTGCTGAAGACAAAATACATGGAAGACATAATTACAAGATTTGATAAGTAATTTGTTAGGACTATTCAAAACTCCTGCTAACAAAAAGAAAAACAGTAACTATAAAAGATAAACTCCCAGCAGGGTAGAGGTGGGACACAATTTTAATCCTGGATCTTGGGAGGCAGAGGCAGGCAGATCTCTGAGTTCAAGCCCAGCCTGGTCTATAGGGTGAGTTCCAGAATAGCCAA
>NW_022196915.1:73065907-73066489 GCF_008632895.1 Mastomys coucha
AGTTAATCATAGAAAACAAAGCCTGAGGACTCCACTTCATAGGCATCAATATGACATACCCCCTGATAATGATATAGTAGGAAGACTACATCAGCACTAGGATATTCTTCCCAATGCATTTTTTCAATCTAATTGCAGAGGACAGAAGGGAAAAGGAAAAATGAGCAGGATTCTTCCAAAGACTATCATTGAGTAGAAGAGACATGGGACAAAATGCAAATGGTGACTGGATCCTGAACAGAAAAGAAAGGTGGCTAGAAATAGTCTATAAAGCATTAAAGATGTTCATTTCATGGATATTTAATAATTGCCCATATATTATAGGAGATATTGACAAGGAAATACTGAATAATGGGTACAAATATAAAAACTCTGTTTATTTTACTTCTCTAAGTTTTGTTTAAAATAAACTTGTTGGAAAAGACAAAACTAAAGTATTTTAAAAAACAGTTTTAATAAACAATTTGAAAAAAAGCAGTGGATAGTTAGAACAGCCTTTGGAAGGAAGGAAGGGAGGGAGGGAGGAAAGGAGGAAGGGAGGGAGGGAGGGAAGGAGGGAGAAAGGGAGGGAGGGAGGCAGGG
>NW_022196915.1:73066609-73074804 GCF_008632895.1 Mastomys coucha
AGGCAGGGAGGGAGGCAGGGAGGGAGGAAGGAAGTGAGGAAGGGAGGGAAGGAGGGAGGAAGGGAGGGAGGGGGAAGGGAGGGAGGGAGGGAGCAACCAGAAAAAAAAGGAAAACGATTTTTTAACTTCTCTAAATGTACCAAAACAGCTGTTAGAGTATGTGTCCTAAATAAATACATGACGAAATAAGGCAAACACAAGGCTCCCAAGAAGAGCTCACAAGGTATCCAAACTCCATTCACAACTCCAGGACCAGGCACTCAATGAGTCCTTTCCAAAACCATGCCTGAGTAAGTCCAGTTGCGCCTGCTTTGGACTGCGGCCTGCTCTGTGAGCTATGAATCTGGCCCCTTTGCCAAGCAGCCTTTCCCCAAAAGACTCCTCAAACTTCTTTGATCTTAAATAAGAATTATATGGCTGGGCCGGCCTCCATATTAAACATTAATAAACACCATTTTATTTTTGAGATAATCCCTCTATGAATGTAGTTTATAGGGAATTCTTCAAGGTGACTGTGCTCCTGCACCTGAACTCTTCATCTGCCTAGCCTGCCATGCGAGTTTCCATACTTTTATGTCTACATACAAAGCCCATTTCCTGGGGTTCAATACTAACTAGATGACCCATGCTGGCACTGGAAAGCCCATACCTTGCCATCACCCATGAAGGCCCGATGTCACTGGCTTTCTTGCCAGCAGCAACCTTCACTTTCATTTTCCTCAGCCCAGGTCCTTCAGGTCATGCCTTGTCTGTTTTCTCACCTAAAAGCTGCCTCCGCTCAAACACCACCTCCACACTCCTGACCCTGACTTCCATCTTCCATCTTCCAACTTGCTGCAAACCTTTTTCCTTATCCCAATGAAATCTCCATTCCAGTATTTTCTGTCTCCATGCAGACCAGTTCTTCAATGTACCAATTATTTCTCCATTCATTAGGTTCCCCATGTGCCTCTCCTCCCAATGTCTTATGTATAATATTTAACATGTCTGCTTTCCTCCATGGGACCTCCTTTTTGAGCTTACACATCAGTTTGGCTTAATGCAATTGCTGCACATTTGACAAAGGAAGAGACCTCATTAGTCACTTTTAAATGCACACAAGTTGCCAATATTGTTTTCTAACAATCATGAGATAAGGATGAAGTGCTAGAACAGAGCTGGAGCCTGACTATTAGCAGGTCTAGCCTAGAACCCGAAGCACCTACTACTCCATAAGACACTCAAGAGCCTTCAGAAAACAGTGCAATTGCTTTTTCGGCAGCACAAACCTGCTCTGGACGTGCTGTGACTTGCCCTGCATCACTCCTGCAGAGGAGCACAGGAGAACCACAGAGACCCTTGGTGACATGCAATCAGGGTCAGTGTGTGACTGAGAACTGTACAACAGCATCTGCGCAGAGGGAATGACACTGAGACTCCTCCCAAATATCACTAAGTTTTGTGACATTCTCTGGTGCTGTGTCCGCCCAAGGAGTACATATTCCACTTTGTACAAAGGTACTGAATGGATCAAGGGCAGGCCCCACCTGAAAACCAGATCACTCCAGTAGCTGCAGAGACTCCAAATTTTTTTCTCTGTCAGTTGGAGAAGGCCGTAGGGTCCTATATACCAAAACTTCACCATTTTGCTGCTACTGATTTTAGACACACTGACTCCATCATATGCTGATAAAATATTGGCAAAAAGTAAATATTTTGACATGATCTCCAGCAAAATTGAGAAACAAAAAGATGTAAACATAATATATGAGCATATTTAGACAGTAAAGAGCAATTGAGCAGAGAACAGCAACCAGAGAGGAGGCATTTGTTCAGCTGAATTACAAATGCTAGACTCAATAATTTCATTCATGAATGTAGATTTTATAAGACAGCATACTCATTAAATTTACATATATCAAGTTGAGTGGGATAGTTAACACCATGGAGAGTCAGATTACATTTAATATGATGGACTATCTGAGCACTGGGCAAATGCAGACAAGGCACGAGTGGAAGATGGTCAGGTGTGAAGGACTTCTGCCAGAAAGCAAAATAAGCACTTGCTAGGCAGAGGCTACAGTCACAAAATGGACATGGGAAAGATGTTATTATAAATGATCAATACACTTTGGGAATCAATTAGAATACTGGAAGATAAAAATTAACACAGCAACAACAAAACTAAATATTGGTTGTTAAGGCAAAAGATATTGCTGGATTTAAATAGTGTTTGGGTATTATTTCAGAGTTTACAAGGTGTTTATTAACATCTCATCACCACAGCCACAAGCTGGCTAACCATCTTAAGAGCTGCTCCACATGGCAGCCTAGACATCTGACTTGGGACTAGGAAGCTCACATTCTAAAAGCATAGTTTTATTCAAATATCTTCAAAAAGTATGCTGCTCCATTTTAAGCACATTTTTACTGCTCTTCCATACTATATAATATCAAATGGTCCTTTTGTTGTTTATCCCCACACTGAGGTATATTTTCACTACCATGAATGGTTTCATGCCATCTGAGATTCAAAAAAAAAAAAAAAAGATCCATGGTCTTATTCCAATACTAGCAAAATCTATCTTATTTTGGCAATACGATAACTTATTTTTAGATTAGGTCTAGACATAAAGAGAATAATGAAAGATAAATACTAGCAACAATCTGAAAGCTGTGGAGATGATGCAGTCAATAAAGACCTGAGTTAGATCCCTAGCACCCATGTCAGGAGCCAGGCATTATATCACGGGCATGAAATCACAGCACTGAGATGACAAAGGCTGGAGTATCCTGGAGGCTCACAGGTCAGCAAACCTGGCCTGAAAACAGCAAAGGCAGAGAGACCCCTCCTACAAACTGACACTTGACCTCTGACCTCCACCCCTGACCACCAGTGTAAAGACACAGTGGCACGCCTACAGATATACATACATTAAAATAAAATAGGAGATAAAATGAAATGGGAAATAGGATGAAAATGCTTGCAAGAACGTACAACTTAGAACTAATGTTATTACTACTTTTTACTATAACTAGTTATAACTACACTTTTTCTTTTGCCTATCAATTTTATGTGTACAGTGAGCAGTGTAAACTATCTCAATTGAAAACTAAATTCCAATGTCTTCATGCCAACATCAAGCAACAATAAAGAAAAACCAATTAAGTATCACTTTTATTGTATAAACTCTAATTTTAATAGAACAAACAAAAACTGTAATGAATATGCAAGATGATCTGAAGTGTGATTTATTTAGGAATAATGTCTAGCCGGAACTATTAAGAATATTCAGAATCACCTACTGGCACAGACATCCACCATTGATTAAAAAGTGTGTCATTCACTTACTTTGAAACTTTCAAAACGCCAGGTACTTCCTCATAAATTACACTACAGATTAAACAGTCACTTAGCTTCAGACACAAAGGCTGACTCCCACTGTGACAGAGGAGGAGGTCTTTGCATATATAAGAAAGAAAAAGGGAAAAAATGATTTTGAAAGCTTTACAGGAAAGGAGGTCAATTTGTCTATGGTGGTTTTGACTATTGTTTTCTATCCTGTTCCATATGCTTGAAATAGTGTACAATTAGGAAAACACAAGTAGAACTACATTTCTATTATATACTGAACACTGTTTCAAACACAAATGCAATACCTTTAATATCTTTCTTCTTTCTCTTCAATAAAAATGCCAGTCTATGCATTAGATAGGAGGTCACCTAAGCTCTATTGCCAGGAGACACTTCAAGTATAAGCTTTCAAGAAGCTGTATTGTACAAGTGTGTGTTCTCCTACTTCTAAGCTACGACGAAGCCTGATAAATATCTCTGAAGCAGGTGATTACAGAATCCCAATTAATATGTAAGCATCTCCAGCAACTTTACTAAACTGTTCTCTCTGCACAGCTCTAGAGAGCATTGTAGAATTTAATTACTGACAGAATGATTCTGCTGTCGCTGGCACTGATAGATGACCTGTCTCACATGGTGTTCATCCTCTCAATAATAAACACAAGGAAATGAAAACGATAACTGCATGAAAAAGCTCTTCACTTTCTTAACATTTCTGTGTTACTGGGTTACTGGGCAGAATAACAATTCTAGCTAGCCTCCGATGGTTTCAGGCAGAGAAACACATAATCTCTTTAAAAATCTTAAAGTTGTCCTGGCATGGTACTTGCCTTTGATTGCAGCACCCTGGGGACAGAGGCAGATGGATGTCAGTGGGTTTGAGGCCAGGCTGTAACACAGCAACTCCAGGCAAGCAAAATCTACATAGTGAGCCAATGTCTCAAAAAATAGTCTTAAAGGTTGAGAAGTTCATAGCTTCAATGGACATTTGTTTGGAATCATGATACTAGGTAAGTAATCTAGTAGGGACACAGATATCCAAACAATGAAGAACGCAATCTGTAGGGCATTCATGTATCAGAGGGGAAGATTGGAAAGGCACGAGGTGTATGAGAGTTCTCAAACAGAAGCATGGAGAGACAAACCGAAGAGACCAGTGTAATTGCCTCATAAGAAGTACAATAGTGAGAAGCAGACAGACAGAGAGAATAAGACTAAAGAAGTTAATCAATACAGACAAGTGCCCCAGTGGGATCAAGATGACTGTAGTGGTTTGAAGACATCTGGCCCCCACAGACCCATGTGTTTGAATGTTTGGCCCATGGGAAATGTCACGACTAGGAGGTGCAGCCTTGTTGGAGTAGGTGTGGCCTTACTGTAGGAAGTGAGTCACTGTGGGGCTGGGCTTTTATGTCCTAGGACAGAAGAGTAGTCTCTCTCCTAGTGCCTTCAGATCAACATGTATAACTCTCAGCTCCTTCTCCAGCACCATGTCTTCATCCAGCAGCATGCCTGGATGCTGCCATGTTTCCTGCCATGATGATAAGGACTGAACCTCAGAAACTGTAAACCAACCCCAATTAAAGGTTGTCCTTTATAAAAGTGGCCTTGTGTCTCTTCACAGCAATGAAAGCCAAACTAAGACAATGAGCAAGTATCTCAATACTTCAGTGAGAGCTTTCCAAAGAGGAAACTAAAGTAGGAATGGGAATTTGATGTCATTTTTTAAGGAATATGTATATCTCATTTCTAGGTTTTGAGAATTGACATCTTTTAGATAGCTAATTTTAACTTCTCTTCTGTAGCAGACATATGGGAGATATTATACAACATGAACAGCTCCAAGGCTATGGAGAGAGTGTAGAGAAAACCAGGGATATAAAGATAAGACAAAACAGCCAGATGCAATAGTAAGGAAAGAAAAGAGCAGATGGAATAGAAGATGTACAAAGAGAGGATGTAGATAAGGACCAGAAAAGAGGCATCACTCTACCCACAGCAAAAACAGAAATCAATGTAACTGATTAATTAAAAAGCTATTTGCAATCACATAGGTACACAATCAAAAGAAAAAGCTGCAAAGTTGTAAACTAATATAGAAACATTCCAAATAAACTATTCTCTGCAGAAGTTAGAGTATATTAATGTGAACAAACTTAAGAACATATTGGCTTTCCAGTAACAGAATATGAATACCAATTAGATTCAAAACTGAACCACTGGTAAATGCAGTAGGACAGACTCAGAAGAGGATGGATGGAGTAACCACATAAAGGACAGTGACCAGTGACATTGGAAGAGTGGGTGACATCTGAGGAAAGCAGAGACACAATACGAGGAAAAGCATGTCAGTATGCCGATGGTATGCAGCACAAGAGTCCACAGAGAAACCCAAGCCCTAATCCCTATACTGCATAAAGAGAGACAACTTCACCTACATAATTAAAGCAACAAATCTCAAAATAGGGAAACTTTCTTGGGCTATCTGGAAGAGCCTGGTATGACATGAACCATTAAGGCATGTATCTCTGAATGAAGTCAGAAGACTGGCAAATAGCAAGAAGATGGTGGTTCTCTAAGCATGAAAGACACAGTGGAATACACAAAGAAGCCAAGAGAAAGGCCACCAGAAACTGAGTGGCCCTGTCCACTAACAAGGAAAGGGGACCTCAGTCTCACAACCTCCAGGAACAGAATGCTACCAACAATCTAAATGAGTAATAAGTAAACAGGTCAGCTGACACTAGCTTCAACCTCAGGAAGCTTTCAGAACCAGGTTCGATTTCCGCCCTGTATAATCATAACATTTGTGTTGTTGTATGTAGTGGTTATTCCCGGTTGTCAACTTAACTATATCTGGAATGAACTACAATCCATATTGGAAGGCTCACCTGTAATCCTAATCTGGATTCAAGTTTCTGACCCGGATCTTGGCATGGAGATCTTGAGGCATAGTGGCTATGAGTTCCAGATTAAGACAGGAAGATCTCCAAATTCAAGGTCATCTGGGATTAAAGGTATGGTGGCACACACCTTTAATCTGGGCCACACCATTTGCTGGAGACCTATATAAGGACACTGGAAGAAGGAAGGCTCGTTCTGCTTCGCCTGCTTGCCTTGTGGGACTGAGCAACTGCTAGATCCTTGGACTTCCATTCACAGACTGTAAGTCATCAATAAGTTCCTTTACTACATAGAGACTACCATAAGTTCTGTGACTCTAGAGAACCCTGACTAATACATTGTAAATCCAGACATTTGTTTTAGCAGCAGTATTCCAAAAACTAAGACAATCCCATATGACACCAATGGCAAGATATAAACAACCCAAGCCAACAAGTGCTCAGTTATCCACTCCAGTCTAACCCTACAGTAGACAATCAATCCTACATCTAATAGAGAGGGCTAGTATCTAATATATACAAAGAACTCAGGAAATTACACTCCAGACAATCAAATAAACCTATTAAAAAATGAGGTACAGAGCTAAACAAAGAATTCTCAACTGAGGAAACTCAAAAGGTCAAGAAGCACCTAAAGAAATGTTCGACATCCTTAGTCATCAGGGAAATGCAAATCAAAACAACCCTGAGATTCCACCTCACACCAGTCAGAATGGCTAAGATCAAAAACTCAAGTAACAACAGATGCTGTCGAGGATGTGGAAAAAGAGAAACACTTCTTCATTGCTGGTGGGATTGCAAGCTGGTACAACCACTCTGGAAATCAGTCTGGCAGTTCCTCAGAAAATTGGACATAGTACTGCCTGAGGACCGAGCTATACCACTCCTGGGCATATACACAAAAGATACTCCAAAATATATCAAGGACACATGTTCCACTATGTTCATAGCAGCCTTATTTATAATAGCCAGAAGCTGGACAGAACCCAGATATCCTTCAACAGAGGAATGGATATAGAAAAATGTGGTTTATCTACACAATGGAGTACTACTATTCAGCTATTAAAAACAATGAATTCATGAAATTCTTAGGCAAAAGTATGGAACTAGAAAAAAATCATCCTGAGTGAGGGAACCCAATTACAAAAGAATACACATGGCATAAATCACTGATAAGTGGATATTAACCCAAAAGCTCAGAATACCCAAGATACAATTCACAGACCACATGAAGCTCAAGAAGAATGAAGACCAAAGTGTGAAAGCTTCAGTCCTTCTTAGAAGGGGGAACAAAATACTCATGGGAACAAATACAGAGACAAAGTGTGGAGCAGAGACTCTTAAGGAAAGGCCATTCAGAGACTTCCCCACCTGGGGATCAATTCTATATACAGTCACCAAATGTAGACACTATTGTGGATGCCAAGAAGTGCATGCTGACAGGAGCCTGATATAGCTGTCTCCTGAGAGGCTCTGCCAGAGCCTGACATATACAGAGGCAGACACTCACAGCCAACTGAACTGATCATGAGGAGATAAAGGACTGAAGGAACTGTAGACGCTTGCAACCTCATAGGAAGAGCAAGAATATCAAACAACCAGAGCTCCCAGGGTTTAAACCACCAAACAAGGAGTACACAGGGAGGGACCATGGCTCCAGTCGTATATGTAGCAGTGGATGGCCTTGAAGGGCATCAATGGGAAAAGAGGCCCTAGGTCCCGTGAAGGCTTGATGCCCCAGTGAAGGGAAATACAAGGGTAGGGAGGCAGGAGTGAGTGGGTGGATGGAGGCACACCCTCATAGAAGCAAGGGGAATGAGGATGGGATAGGGGGTTTCTGGAAGCGGGGAAATTGGGAAAAGGGATAACATTTCAAATGTAAATAAAATATCCAATAAAAATTTTAAATTAAAAAAAAAAGAGCCAGTCGGTGGTGGCGCACGCCTTTAATCCCAGCA
>NW_022196915.1:73074814-73088676 GCF_008632895.1 Mastomys coucha
AAGAGAGGAGAAAGGAAGGAAGGAAGGAAGGAAGAAAAAGAAAGAAAGAGAGAGAGAGAAAGAGAGAGAGAGAAAGAAAGAAAGAAAAGTTGAGGAATGGAGGGCAATTGTACTAGGCCAATAGCAGATACAGTTTGGCATCTCCAAACAAAGCAAGTTTGGAATGTGAAGAAAGCTAAGCTTTCTTTCGATGACATTAAATCATACAGAGTAAGAGAGTTTTCTATTATGAGAAGACATGGAAAGAACTGAAAGGACTAACTCTAAGAGGGCACGACTGTAATCAGCAAGTCACTTGTAGTGGTGCAGACTGAGTTCATGTCCTTCAAAAGGCCAGTTTCACTACAGTCAATAAAGTGGGCAAGAGCATTTACTAATGTTGGTTTCAGATATCAAGGCTGCATATATATGCAATGTTGATTTCAACTAGTTCATACATCCAAGATTCACAGAAGACCAGTCTTTCAGTATATACCAAATATACACCAAAATATAAGCACGGGTTGGGAAAAGCTCTTAGGAAGTTAGGATGAGGGTGGGTGAGAAGGCTCAGCAAGTGTTTGACACCAAGCCTAGCAACCTAAGTGCAATCCCATTGACCCACTTGGTGGAAGGAGAACTTAGTCCTGCAAGTGGTCCTCTGACCTTTAGACATGCACTGTGACATGATCACCCACACATGTATGTGTACACCATTAAATAAACATAACATTTTAAATGTATAACTAGAAATTCATCACTGTTTTAGAAACTAGACCATTATGAGACCAAGAAAATCAATTCTCTAAGCAAAAATGAAATTGTGAAGTATTACACTATACTTTGCATTCATTAAATAATCAAGTCAGTAATATTTCAGAGGACTATCTTAAGGAAGAAAAACAAGTGTTCTTCAAAATAAAGTTGCTACTTCATGTACAAATTAAATACTTTACATAATTGGTAAATAGGAATAATTGTTTTTAAAACTGCACAATTGTGACACAAAGACCTTACATATAAATTTTAAATATGATGAAACCTTTACAAGCACAAATGCCAAAAGGTTAATATAGCAGATTTCTAAATGTTTCCGTCAGGAGAACTCCTTTTTGTTAAGAGAAAGTTCTGTTCAGCTGCGCCCTTTTATCTTTACCTCCTTCCCCCACCCAAGGCTCAAGGCTCAGAACAATCCTGAGTCGGAAGGCTGAGAGGCTCTAGACGACAGTGTCTTCTGGACATGAAGGGAGCAATGCATGCCTCAACTCTCAGTTGTTGTGGCTGCCTGTACAAGAGCTATACAGGAGTGAGCCATTCCATTTCAGTACAGAGGAAGATGAGATCCATGAGCCCCATCCGTAAGTGGGGTGTTATTTGACAACTCATGACTGACTGCTAGGAAAAAGTACCTTGACCATTCTCTAATTCAGCAACACAAATTAAATTCAATAAATAACATGTACAATATATAGTAGTTGTAAATATAAATATTTTGTGTGTACACATCTTAAGCACTGCAGGCAAATTTGATATTCACAAAGAATAAAGAATATATAAAAATGTATATTTTAGAATACTATTGATCAAGTCCAGTAGCGTGAAATTCTAGTAGTAGTCATTGTACCTAGGGTAAATAGTAGAAGGAAATAGCTGTTTTTCACTGTCTCTAGGGTAGACAGCAGAATGAGTAATTGTTTTCTAGAAGCTCTTTGACCTTGAAGAAATCATTGCAGAAAACAGTGTTTCTCTATCAGAGTTGCTCTCTGATAGAGCTTTACAGCCTTTGCCTGACTTTGGTCACAGGACAGCCCTGGCACACCCACCAAGCCTTGCACTGTAGAGTACTGAAAACAGACTGAAGAGTCAGAGCACGCTGATTTCCTTTAGGAAACATATAGATTAGACGGGGACTTTGTATTGAGGAGCTTGTTTTACCCAAGAAACAATAATTGGGTACCAATCAATAACTATGCTTCTGCACAGCTATTTGAGGGTCAATTTTTCAAGGCTGGACCTCCCTGCAGACTTAGACCTAGATGCCATTTTGGAAAGAACCTCTTTGTTTGACAATCCTGTGTGACTGAGAACACTGACAGTTCAGTGTAAACAAACAAACAATGGTGCCCCCAAAAAATGTCTCTAACTCACACTTACAGGCAAGACACACTTCCTCAGTGACTTGAGCGTTCAGTTTCAGAGACAAGAGAAGGTTTTGTATTCGAGGTATTCTAATATAACCAAGGATTCAGAGAAGCAAAGAATCTGTTCTGTATGTTTGAAAGGGAACTTAGGAATGACTCATCCCTCAAATATTTAACAGCCCCAGCAAAGCACCACTTCCACCCCACTTCTGCTAAATAAAACATACGTTTGATTGAAAAGATCTATTAGCAAGCAGACCTGCCTCAGATTAAACAAATGATCTGGCCCAGTTACTCATCAAATTGTCCAGCTCCAACTGACCCGCACACACTTCCCTGAATCTTTAAGCAATGGCAGCAGTCCCCAAAAGAACAGAACAACCTACATTCACTATTTCTTGCATGGTTGTCCTTTAACCACGTGATTATAAAATGTGTTCTCTACAATGTTTCACAGCAGCGGGCTGCTGTCTCTACTTACTCAGATGGTACTCACAATTATAATTTAAGAATATTTTACTGTTTTTAGAGGAGCCATAAGAGTACCATTGCAAAGTTTCAGAGGTAACTAATGTACGTGTTCAGAGCACGAGAAGAAAGGTCTCTCTGCCATTGCGAGTCTGCAAAGGTGATACTGAAGGAGCTTCATACAAGCCTCATTATTGGTGGCAAAGGCTAGCAAAAAGTATTTCTTTTGTCCTTGACAGAGATTATAGCAGCTCATAGTGTCAAAAGGGAAGGAATTCCAAATTGTAGGCAAGAAAAACAAAAAACAAAACAAAAAACAACAGTAACACTTCAGTAGGAGCTGGTATAACAGCAGATCCGTTTCCCAAGTCTAGAATTTGTGCAACATTAAAGTATATTTAGGATCACTAGTACTTATTCAAAAATCTTATGAAAATAAACTGGGCTTTTATTCTTTCCAGGGTCTTCTGAGACTCTTGGTGTTAACAGTAAATCAAATACTTGCGATAAATAAAAAGTAAGACAGTACAGTACAAATACAACACTCGTGTTGAACAATTATGGAAGAGCCATTAATAGTATCCAAATTTCATAAACACGATAGACCGTTAACTGATGAGCAAGTGCAGTAACTTCCATTAAAAAAATGGATGAAGCTGCCAAAATTGATAAGACAAATGGACAGACATATACAGAGTAAATCATGACTTGGAAATACACAGTACCTTAGAGATATTCAGAATATCCTTTCATAATTGGCCCCAAGTTATCTTTCTAATCTAACTTTTCAGGCCTCTCACTGGTCCCAGGAGCTATTCAGAGACTAGCTCTATAATTTTGCTTACTGGAATTTCCTTCATAGCAAGACGCTGCCCTTCCCTCTGCCTATACAATTCTCAATTGCCAGTTGGCCCAGGCTGACTTTCTCTGCAAATTTCCCAAAAATACTGTAATTTGCTGTATTTTCCTTGAAGCTAATTAGGTATCTCAGAAAACTGAAGCAGTCACTTCCTACTCTGAACTCATAAAGAACTGAATTATTAAACACTACCTTCTGGCATTGCTTCGGTAATTTTTCAAATATTTGTTTTGAATCATAACAGATATGAACTTGAAAGTAGCAACTATATAGATAAAAATCTATTTATATAAAATTAGCATCCATTTGGAGGAAGTGGTTTGAACTTTCTTAACATTCACGGATTGCTGATCAAATCAGCTCATTTAGATTAAAAAGCAGACTCTGAAGTGACAGTGAAAGACTAAAGACCAAACAACAAAGCCACCAAGGAAAAGGACAGGGTTCTACAAGCACAGCGCCACGTAACCGAAATACACTGCACTGAGGCTGGAAAGGAATGACACCGCACTAAAAAACAACCCAGGGCCTGCTGACAAGACAGCACTGGGACAACCCGGAAAGCACATGAGCTCCGACCGTGCAGCTAAACAGTATAAAAGCTACTTCTTAATATACTCTGAGTAAAACTGAGAACCAAAACAGAATTAAACCTCTTACCATCATCTTCTCAAAAAGTTTCAAGACTTCACTCTCTGACAGCGACTTGGGATTGTTTTCCATTGACTCTGAAGACACTGACGAGCAGTCACTGATTCCAGACACAGTCTTCATGTGGGGAAGGGGAGGTCTCTCTTTCTTGCTCCCTGGAATTCTTATGCTGGCGAATTTGTCCAGCTGTGAAGAAAGATAAAATAACACACAAGTAAATATTTCCTCATGCAGCAACTGTTATCTAGTTCCAAAATCAGGACAAAAATACAGGGTCAATCAATCATATTGTCACTGATGAAGCTTTAAACTTGACAATATTGACCATAAGTGTTGAGAAGGTTCCAGCAGGAATCCCATTTAAGGCAGATGGGAAATCATACAACCTCACAAGATCTTAGGTCTCTGCAATGTGTAGTGCACTATAATCTATACATTTTGAAGCTTTTATTTCTGTATGAAAGTGGATGGTCAAACTCAGGTCACCAATCCTTTTGGCCAGTGCCTTTACCTGCTGAGCCAATCTTGTTGGTCCCCTATTCATGTTAAAGTGAAAACAATAGGTTTCTATTTTATGGTTATAAAGTTCAGATCTTAAAAAACAAAATCACAAAATTTTACATTAAAGATTCTGGTGCCAGATGACTTGGGCTTCATAGATAAACAAACTGAAGAGTTTCACAAAAGCAAATCAGCTAACAGTGATAGCACCCACTATTACTTCTTGCCCTGCAAGCCAGCCTCTGCCCTTCACCAGTGCCCTCATATGGATACTGTCCACTAGTCGGGGACAAGGAGGCACACAACAGGACACAGGTTAGGTATTTAAATTTTTAACTGTAATGCCTCTGTAGCTCAGTAGACAGTTAAATACCCGCTACCATTTCTTTTTGCACATGCCAGCCTACATCTGAACTTTGTGGACATCAACAGAGCAGGGCCTTACGTAATACAGATTTTTGTTGTAACAGGATGTCTTCCATAACAAGATCAAACAGCTGACTGCTACTTAAATATATTAATATTAGTCTAGAAAGCTACTTATCTATTCATTCAAAATTGTTCTTCCTCACAAAAAACTAGATTTCTATTTCAAGACACACAAAATTTTCAAAAAGGGCAAAATAGTTTAAAGGAGGCTTCAAGATATGTTTATTGAAAACAATCATAAAACTTATATAAATTTTTCATCATTGATATAAGTATAAACCTATTTTCATTATAACATGAATAGAGGGCCAACAGGAATGACCCATCCACTTACATAAAAAAATAACAAATGCTTAAAATATATCAATTATAGAAGTACACTACACTCTATAGTAGCACGAGCTACATATGGTGACTGAGTTGAATATTTAGCTCATTAGCTGCATAAACTAATTTCAAGTGCTCAATGATATATATATATATATATATATATATATATATATATATATAGTGGCTATACTTGTAAATCCACACTGAGAATATTTCTATTATTGTAAAGATATCTAATACCTGGAAATCTTTATTTCTAAGGTAGCATTAAATTATGTTATTATTTAATTCACTAAAGAAATAGATTAACTAATCATGTAAACAAATGTTTACATACAATATGTAGGGCTATGACTTATCTATGAAGATAGTGTCTTTGGAAAATACTATGCACTGTACTTGCACACAGTCTATTTAACATAAGCTAGACTTCTAAGACTAGTCACAACATAGCGTTGCTTGCATCCTAACAAACAAGCCATAAAAGTTGCAAAATGATAGTTACTAGGTTTGTAATTCCCCTGAAAGCTGAGGACACAAGAAAGGGAAGGAGGCAAAGCACTAGGCAGAGTAGGGATGTTATATGAGAACTGAGCATGTACACATGCTTTTTGCCGGTCAGCATGCCCTCAATACTCAACAATGCAGTGCTTTCATTGTATCAAGTATTGTTATAAGTAATAAACAAACACAGCTAACCTCAGCAAGTTCCAGGTGATAGTCGTAAATTTGTTTCACTTCACCAGTACTTGAAATTTGAATTAGAATATTTCTCAAAACTAGGAAGACTTGTTATCTGTCTCCTGGCTTCTGTGAATGGAGTTCAACAGCCTATGGATGTCTGTGGGGACAAGCCATGTCCTTTTTAAACCTTACATGAAGGCATATAATTCAAGCAGAATATAGAATTAACTGAATGAAATAAGGTTTGAAAGAAACTCCTTTAGAGAAAAACAGGTGGTGAGGGCACAAAGAATGGAATGCCAGTAAGTAACAGAAATTCAATCTTCGTGACCATTAATTTTAGTTTACAAAGATGCCCTTACTGTACTCCACCACTGGTCAGAGATAGGCAAATGAAGAGTAGGGAGTATCCATTGAGCTACTGATTGGTGCACGGTTGCTGGCTCAGTGATTAGAAAACCAGTAAGATCTCTTAAAAAGCCTAGACATAAAACAAATCTGCTATCAACTCTTCCCCTCAATTCTTTCTTGGCCACATGTGCAGCATGGTAAAGGTTAGTGCCAGGAAAAGCTAAAAGGGGATCCTTCCTCAGGCATGGCAGGCTTTCAGCAACTGCAAACCATCCTCCTATGATACAGAGCAGAGAAGGACCTGAGTGAAATGTCCATGATATAGCCCGCACTTTGAAGAGATCCTGACAGCCATTATCTGAAGGCAAAGAGCAGCAGGCCAGGTCATAGTTTCCAGAAGAAACAGAGAGCAAACTTGAAATAACAGAGAACAACTCAGCATTAACCCTAAAAACAGACATCAGATTTAAAATGGAAAGCTATCCCAGAGATCTGGCACTTGCTAGTTCAGTTGCTAAGTCAAAACTAGACTGCCGTAGCTGGGCATCTGTTGCAAAGCAAGAAGATCCGAGTTAAAATCCCCAGAACCCAAGTGGGAAGCCAGGTGTTGTTTTAGGACTGCCTGCAACCCCAGCTCCTTAAAGTTTTTGGGCAAGTGGGGACAAGAGATGATTGGGGCTTGCTGGCCCTCAACATAACTCTAAGTTCAGAGGAAGAACCAAACCTAAGAATAAAACACCTAGCAGGTAAAGAGTACCCTGCTCTTGCAGAAGACCAGGTTTAGTTACCAGCATCAATGTCAGGTTATTCACAACCACCTATAATCCTAACATCAGAGGATCTGATACCTTCTTCTGGATCCCAGGCACCAGCACTCACATGTGCATATACTCACACACATACACACATAATCAAAAATTAGATATCTATAGATGATAGACACATACACAGAGGCAAGCAGTAGTAACACAAGGCATTCAATGTCCTTCTCTAGCCTTCAAGGGTCTACATGCGCACACGCGCGCACACACACACACACACACACACACACACACACACACTCCCCACATGCAGCCAGCATACTCACATACATGTACACTCACACATACAAGCACACATTAAAAAAAATAAATAAAAAGTAGTTTGTCAGATTTTCAGTGACATTCAGATCCCATGTATTCAAGCCATGTGAAGCCACAGAAGAGCTGAATCCAAACTAAGGAAACAAAGTCCAGGTGAGCCCTGTTCTCAGCTGACTGGACTCCTGCTCCAATCACCTGGAAGAAGACACCTTTCTCTTCTGAGAAGAAAGGAAATCACATCTTTGACTTATGAAAGAAAAGTTCTACCGTACTGAAATTTTCTGTAGAAATTTCTTTCATAAGTAGAAGCAAAATAAAGACAATGCAGACAACAGTTGAGAGAAACTGGCTCCAGAAAACCTGCGGGTACTACCAAAACTGCTAAAAGACAATGGGTGAGACGAAGAATTCCAGATTCACAAAAAGATAGGAAAACCAATGGATCAGCTAGCTGCTGCTAGGACTCTCAAGAGGTGGAAAGCAGGTAGTTACAAGTCACCTTGCCATTCAGATCTGGAGCAAGGAGAACACAGAATGCATGTGTGTAAAAGCCTGACATCTAACTCACCAAATAATCATTATCCATTATGAAAGAAGCATGTGAACAGAAGCTACAGCCCCCAGGTATGTTTGTACTCTGTCTTGTTCTTTGAAAACAAGCAGGAGACACCAAAAAAATTTCTGTCAGCCAAAGACTGGTTAGCCTCCGATTGGTCACTGCTGCAGCGCTCTAACTTCTGTACACGTAGCACTGATGCCCGAGTATGAAAACGATCTCACCTGTTAGCACACACGAAGTCTAATGTGACACCTCTGCTGAAGTGGCATTAAACACAGCATCACTGGTACAGCCTCAGTATTACAAATGTAAACTTGCCAATAACTGGGGAAAGTGAACTGGACTGAAGCACCCACAAGACAGTGGGAAATGTGGAGCCTACAGCTCCACTGGGGATACAAGAGGTCACAAAATGTTTGTTTTTAATAAAAGCCTGTACTTTTAAAAATAAAAATACATAAGTGTACTGAAACATGGACCCCTTCTTCCCCCACCATCCCCAGCGTGCTCCCATAAGGTGAGGGTGAGGTGAACGACACTCCTGCCTTTGACCCATGTTAGCATTACCAGCCATGAAGAAGTCCCTGGTCTGGGCTACCATGTGGGGCCATGTTAATGTCTGAGGGCTGCTGAACAGAATTGGCCTGGGCAGGGTGGGATCACTGGCCCCACGCACTCCTCTGCTGAGGTCTGTACCTGGCCTGGGCAGCATACAAGAGATGGCCCTGCTGGCTTGGCCATTTCTACGCAATGAAGAAAACAGAAGGCAAGCGTATCAAATTCCATAGGAGTTAACTTATCTAAAAAAACAGCACAAAGAAACTCAATCCAATATTGTAGTAATGAAACTACATTTGTATCAGTAAACAAAGAAAACTTACAGAAATAAAATCAGCACATCCCCATTAATGTTTAGAATTAAGCTCTAAGTCCTGATTTTACACATGTGGTGGAAAAGCAAATTTTCATCTCACCATCTTAGAGCTAGCCAATGGTAAAATGAGGAAAATGAGCACATCCTCTTTCCAGATTCTAAATCCACAAAGGTCAGAGAATAATAGAGATACAAAAGGATTGGCATCTCAGGCTTGTAACGTAATACATTTTCTTCTTAATTGGAAAGCTGAAAGATAATATATAAGAAAAGCCAGGACTGGAGGGCTACTGAGTGGATGAAGGGCACTTGCTCCCAAACCTGATGAATTCCATTCAGTCCCTAGGACCTACATGGTGGAAGGTGAGAAACAACTCCCACAACCTCAACACACAGTTCATGATACCTACACACACAGAGATATACACACGAAAAAATAGATAAATACATAATAGGTAGTGAGAAGACAGATACATAGAGACACATAAATAGATACAGATGATAGAAATAGAAGGTAGACAGAAAGATAGACGGATGGATAGACGGATGGATGGATGGATGGATATAAATATGTCAATGAGTGCATTTTCTTCTTCCTGTACTAGGACCACCTCGATTATCTAAAGGACACAGCTTGCAAGCAGACCCAAGCATGCTTGACTATCTAAAGCTTAAAGGAGAGCTTGCAAGCATACCCAGGCAAGCTCGACAGAGCACTCCAGTAATTCTAAGTGCAAAATCTGAGCACTATAACAAAGCCAGATCAAAGTGATCTTGACTATCAAATTGTTTTACATGTGCTTGAGAAGTTTCATTTAAAAAAAAATGATGCTAGAGTGATTTCACATAAAAATAGACAAATCATTCCTAATTTATCTTTCATGGGATTGTACGTATTATTTGCTTTTGAAGCAAAGCACAATAGAATACACAGTCAAACTTTGAAAATATTTTGTACTTAAAATTATTGTAGAAATTGCCATCAAACTGACAGCAAGTTCTCTATTGTTGTATTTTCCAATTTATCTGAAGACGGTTTCTTTTACAACTTATGTTCTTTATGTTAAAAAACAGTAATAATAATTTATATGGAATTCTCCCCACAAAGCTGAACTAGAAAACTCAACTTAGGCAGGCAAAACACACAAGCAATTCACATTGGTTGAAGAATTGATTAAACACACACAAGACTGGGGGAATTCTATTGAACTGCTATTTAGAGGTAGAACACCACACTTAATTACCAAGGCTTTGCCTGTGTCTGGGGTATACTAAGTTTTATAAATTAATATCACTTATCTTCAGGGGAAGTTAAATGAGCACCCTACTGAGTATTATCTCATGCTGAGTAATCACACTGATAATCAGTAATGACAGCTTAAATAAATTAATTAAACAAAAAAGGTTCTAAAAACTATCTGGATTTTCAGTTATAACATTTTGATAGTAAAATCTCATTATTTAAAGTTTCTATTGTTTCAGCATTGTAAATGTCAACAGCATTTTTTTTTCACTTAAAAGTACAGTGTAATTTTCAGGTATTTTACAATTTTAGTAGTTTTACATATGGCTAGAAACACATTCTCCAAGAACCAAGAAGAAAGTTGATGCTTTCATGTAATCCAGGAAAAATAAGCAAATAGAAGCTCCTTCTAACTATAAAGTCAAGTTTACCCAAATGTACACCTAAGATATAAAATGTATTATTCAAAACTTAGTCAATTTTCATGCATTTTTATATTAGACTTCAGGAACGAATAACCAACCAAAAAGTGTGGGTTACTCAGCTTCATTACTAACTCAGCAACTTGCTGATTTAAACCATGACGCCCAGAATCTGACTACTGAATCCTGCTGACCACTGGCTTCTTGTGTTCTCATAATCAAGGCCGTCACCACAGTGTCTGTCACAGACAGTTGTTAACAAGAAAAAAAAAATGGTGAAGCCCTTTCAGGCACAAGCCAATGCACTCCAATGCAAGATGTAGACCTCCTCCCCGCCTCATTGTCATTCAAGACACACTAAATTCTCATGTCCTTTCAAATTAGTTATAAATTCTGTTCAATTCATTGATTTGGTAACTACTGATATACTCTTTGCTACTGCAATTTAACAGCCCTACTAGATCTATCATCACCTAAGTCATTGTGCACCAATTCTCTGAAACTACAAGTGCTCCTCCGACTTGTGTGACCAACAGGAAATTACCTATTCTGGCTTATAGAACCAGATCATAAATGCCACTGTCTTCTTTCTTGGATCTCTCATTCTGGCATATGCCATCTGCCAAAACACACGAAAGACAGGCCCACATGACAAAGACCTAAGACACTACTTACTTTACCACCAGAAAAAGGTATCTATTTATACTAGCCCATGACTGATCATCTTGGAAGTCCCTACCAAAATTACAGGTCACCATAGCTCTGCATTAAACTTCTACATTACAGCTTCCTGAGACACTAAGCTAGCACCATTTACCTAAGCAACTACCAAAATCATGGCCCACAGACAGTATTCGAGAAAGCACTGTCTGTTGTGTGCCACTAAGTCAGGGTGTAGGAAGCCATTTCATAAGCACATCACCACTACAAGATGGCATTTGGCTTGCCGTTAGTATCAGAATGCCTTGCCGTTGAACGCTTTATGCGCGTGTGCTTATGCATCCCAACGAGTGCCCTTGATCACGTCAGATGGCCTGATCGTTACACAACCTATCATGAGTCGCCACGTCTGAGGCGAGCATACGCCCCTATATAAGGGAAGGATTTTGATATAGTCGGGGCTCTCCTCCTCAACTGAAGCTTGTGAAGAATAAAGATTGTGCTGCAGAAGAATCCGTTTGTGCTGCGTTTTTCCTGCCGGCGGGAAATAGCGCGCAGCATCAGGGAACCATTTGTCTCATACCAAAAGACATGTATCGCAGTGTATGGTACATATTCAGCCTGCATAACAGTATCTGACAGACAGCAGTCTACTAATGCCAACAGATGGATTTGTTGAAGTTATAAATGAGGAATTCCTAAATTATAAAAATCATATGAAAAATAATTCCATCTCTGCAATGTTTCACAACTTGGGGAAAGTGTTTTGACAGAAGAAAAAAGAAAAAGAAAGGGAGAGAGAAAGAGAGAGAGAGAAAGAGAGAGAGAGAGAGAGAGAGAGAGAGAGAATTAGGTGATGGTTTCTAGGAGAGAGAAAGTGCCCATACCCAAGAGAGGCATTACAAATGTGGTCTATTAGGGAGCCATATGAAGCTGAAACATGAATTATATGAAAGAGAATGTGAACAACTAAACAATACCCACCTGCCTAATCATCCTTTATGATGGTTTGATTAAAAATGGTCCCCACAGACTCATGTCTGAATGCTTAGTCACCAGGGAGTAGCACTATTTGAAAAGATTAAGAGGATTAGGAGGTGTGGTACTGAATCAAGTGTGTCACTGGGGATGGGTGGGCTTTAAGGTTTTAGAAGCCCATCCAGCCCAAAGTCAGTGTCTGTCTCTCTGTCTGCTTCTGTTTCTGTTTCCGTCTGTCTCTCTCTGCGTCTCTGTCTGTCCTCCCTCTCTCTCTCTCTCTCTCTCTCTCTCTCTCTCTCTTTCTCTCTCTCTCTCTTTCTCTCTCTCTCTCTTTCTCTCTCTCTCTCTCTCTCTCTCTCTCTCTCTCTCTCTCTCTCATCCTGTAGCTCTCAGCTACTTCTTCAGCACCATATCTGCCTGCATGCTGCCATGCTCCCTGTCATAATGATAATGGACTAAGCCTGTGAAAATGTAAACATGACCTGAACTAAATGCTTTCTTTTGTGAGAGTTGCCTTGGTCGTGGCAATAAAACAGTGACTAAGACACCCTTGCTAAATGCTAGTGACACCCCACACACACAGAAATATATCACATTGGGGGTGGTTCAGAGGAGCAGTTAAGAGAATTGACTGCTTTTCCAAAGGACCCGGGTTCAACTCCCAGCACCCACATCACATGGCTGCTCCCAAGTGTCTGTAACTCAAGTTCCAGTGGCTCTGAGTCCTTCACACAGCTTACATGCAGGCCAAACACAATTGTACATGAAATAAAAATTTAAAAATGTATATACCATATTAAGAGGAAAAGATGTTCATTGATCAGTTCAGGTGGGATAAGCTATCTATCTCTACCTGAGGCACTATCTTAATAACTACTACATTCTAACTTATATATCTGCAAAAATCACAAAAGGGCTTTCCAGCTGTTGATCTACATTTTATGAATTCTGTAAGTTAGTCAAAGGCTCCTTTGAAAATTTATTGCCACTCCTCTAAAAAAGTTAATCAACTTAAATATTTTATTCATATTTAACTTTTACTTTTTTAAGCTTGCTAAATGAGGAACATCCTTAATTATGCTCATAAAACTTCTTTAATGGCTTGAAAACAGGATCATATATGCACACATTGTACACACCCAGTAGCTCTGTCTGGGAACTGTCTGTGCAGACCCTACAGCAGGAAGAACTAAGCCGGCAAATGACTGGCAGCCCCATTGCTGTCAAAGGGACATGACAGGAAAGAGATACACTGTAGGAGCTCAGAGACCAATAGTCTAAAACAACACCTTAGCTTAAAAGACCCAGAGCCATTATGCTACACTGTCTCCTGTTTCTGACCCGAGAACCTACTGATGACAGTATGCCATGACATTTGGAGAATATGAAGATCTTTCCAAAATACTTTTTTGAGTGACATACATAAATTTATATGATATATGTATATATAATATTACTATATATATACAAATACACACACAAGGAAAACTAAAGTAAAATGGAGCCATGCAAATATTTAATAAGCTTTAATATATATGCCCTACTGAACTAAATGAGAGATGAAAGCAAGTCTAGTTTTTAAAAATATTGACTATAAGCATTATTTAGAACTTTTTTAATAACTATAATGTGGTTTGAAAACATATGATTT
>NW_022196915.1:73088686-73116861 GCF_008632895.1 Mastomys coucha
TTGGTCATGGATAAAACACTCTGTGGTACTGGCACTTGTGTTTTGGCTTGGTGCACTAATAAATGTTATTTTTCCCCATATTAACAATACAGAAAACACCAAATTTGTCTTAAAGTTTAACAAAAATAAAGATTCAACCTTTCTAAATATATCATAAAATCTTCCCTAAGTTTCCTGGTGATGCACAGGCTCCAGGTTAAGATCCCTGCCTGATAGGCGGATGTAGCATGCTAACACAAACAATGGTCAAAGGGAAGAAAGTCACTCAGGTACTGAGGCCCACCGGTGAAGCAGAGGGAGGGATGGAAGACCTATGCGTGAGACCAACAAGGACTGCAACAGGCTGCACACTCTGATGGCTCGTACTCAAAAGAAACTAGGAGCTTTTGAAGGAAGAAGCCACCAGGAAAATAAAGCCATCAAAGACCTCCCAGGCTCCAATTAGAGAAAGAAGGAAAGAAAGCATTAGACGACTTTGGAGTCCCGGAGTCCCGGAGGGCAAAGTGGGTGGGTCTGGGAAGTCTGGAGGAGTTGAGAAGAATAAACCGAGCTGAGGGGAGACAGCGGCTAAGGGCTTCTTACTGGGTATAGGAGCTGACTGTGACTTCCAGCTGATGTTTATTTGTGTAAGCTGAAAGCTGACCTGTTAATTATCTTGAGTAATCATATGTCCTGAATTGTGACAACTAATAAAAATCAAAAAGGTATCACAAGGCCCTGTGGTTTAGACCTTATCAAGGTATCTCTGCCCCGACTGCCATCACCCTAGTACAGGCCCTTTGTATCACTAATTGCAGGCTCCTTCCTGAACAGCGTCCAAATATCCTCTGCTTCTCTATGCCTGTTACTCCAACAATTCCCAAACTTGATTTTTACCTTACTAAACACAAAGCAAGTCGTTACCCTCACCCTCAAAATGTTTCCCATCAGTCAAAAGATTACATTCAAATGTCTTAGCATGATTCTTATATCAAGTTTGACCCCAACTTTTCTTCCTTACCAAATATTCTCTTTACCATTCTCCACCTACAACAGGAGACCTAGATACAATGACTAACTCAGTCCCCTGAACATGCATGCTCAATGTCATCTCTTCTTTGTATCTAGAATTTATCACACCTTCTTTGGCTAAGTGATATCAACTCAATCTCCAGCTCTCAGTCTGTGGGACAGTTCATACAGTGGTCTTTCCAAGAGATATCTCCAGATCTAAAGCTTGCAATTTCATGGCAAGTATACTAATCTGAATCCGTATGTTAGCATATGCCCTTACTGAAAAGGCAATATATCCTGAAGAAAAGGATTGGTATTCTATTCACAAAATGACCCTGAAACTTAACATGTTTTTTAAGCACACAGGGAGTGTGCTAGGTGAGTATGAGTTTTACATTTTGAATAAGAAATCCATACTAATCCCAGCACTGATAATTCACAGCATAGCCCTCCTACACACACACACACACACACACACACACACACACACACACACACACACGCAAAGTATAAGGAAGCATGACACAAGGGAATGTTGTAATTTGTCTTTTGAATGTCTACCAAACCCACGTGTTTTAAGGTTTGGTTTTGCTCACGGCAAAGGTGGGACCATAAGGAAACAGGACCCAAGCAGAAGTAAGGTCACTGGAAGTACATCTGTACCCCTTCTTTTCTCCTTGCTACCCTGGAGCGAAAAGGCCTCCTGTCGCACACACTGTTGCCATAGTCACTGCGTTGTTACAGGCCTAAAGCAATAGGCCAAGTTGTCATGAAACTCTCTCAAACTGTGAAACAAAATGAACTCCCTCCTAAGTGGATAATCTCAAATACCTTGCTATAGTAACATAAAACTAACACCGGGAGTAAGGAAAATGTGCACAAGAGACACACCGGAGCACTAAAAACCAATTTCATAACCCAAAATTCTAACTCAAATACTAATACTTATACATGAAATGAAATGTAAATTAGCTCTGTAAACATTGCACTTTGAGTGGCATAGTTCAGTATTACACAGGAATATCATCTTAAGATACCAACACTTGCTTCCTCACTACCGAGTTTACCTACTTCAACTAGCAATCCATTTTGTTGATACGTAGGAAACAAATTTATTATGGAGTAAAGGTTCACAATTGCCAGTCTAAATTGCAACCGATCTTTCAAAGCTCAGCTGAAAAGGCATCTTCTCTGCAGTCCTCCTAAGATCACGTTGACCCTGCTCCTTCCACAGAACCATATCTGCAGTAGCATCCACTACCACGCCACACTGCAAATCCTGAGTGGCCATCTATTGCCCCAGCGTTCCCAGGCAGAGACACTCTTACAAACTTTTATATTCTATAAGAATATTAGACACTCAATAAATGCTTAATGAAGAGGGAGACAAAATAAATGAATAAACAAGTACGCACACTCATTACATCTTTGTTACATCTGAAAGCTCTTGATCTTATCCCCACATTTCTTCTGATTTGAGGAGATGCTCTCTAAATCATTCCATAAATATTTAAAAATCCTAAGACAGCACTTAAGAGCTACTGCTGAAAACCTAAGTACAGGAAGTCCTAATTAACTCATATTAATGGGTTCTGAAAGGCCCACCTGACTAAGTAAACACTTGAGATCATATAGAACTTGTTTCAATACATTGTCCTATGCATACAGAGCTGCCCTGGCCCATGCTGGTATTTCCACTTCACCTAAGAGAATATTCCATGTGCAGGTTGGAAGAATAACTACGAAAATAAAATCATACTTTTACCACTTTGCTTTTAACTTGCAAAGGAAAACACAAAAATTTAGTAAAAATGTAAAATGAGGTTTTAGTAGAGAAAGACTTCTACCCTATTAGGCCAGTAAAATAATTATTAAGGTTGAGCTCTTATATATTAAAGTTAACAAAACCTAGGCAAAACTTCAAATAAACTGAATTAAAGTTTCTTCCTACATACAAATGATATCTACTTCCACATATATCTCACAATACCTAGAATATCTCATGGTAGACTGAGCCTACCCTATGAAGCCTACCCTACACTTTGCTAGAAATATTTTTGGAGGAAAAAAAAGAAGCACATAGAAAAAACTCCAAATCTGCAGAAGTGGTCTGTCAACAGAACTGTCAGAAGCAAGGGACCAGAAGAGATGAGCTTCTCAAAGAACTCATGAGACTCCACCCCAAACCAAGCAAAATCATGCTGGTTCCAAGACCCTTGTCTCCATGGGAGCTTTAAAGGGAATCAGGAACCACAGCTGCAGCCCGAATTATGAAAAGACATCCTTAGAGAAGTTGCTCTCTCTTACATCCAAAACAAATCGCACATCCTTTACCTGTTGTCATCTTCCAAATATCATTATTCCTTTGAGATACAGATTCTCAGTTTTCTCTGCAATGTTAGAAATATTGGATCTCTCATCATAGCTCCATAGATACAGTAAACAATCACAATTACAAAAACTTTCTCTGGACTAAAGTTAACGGCTGTGACACCATTTTAAAAAGGAGACATTTATACAGAGATGGCTTGAGAGGGTAAATTAAGATCCACTTCTGGAGTACACACTTAGCACACTCGGCAGGGAGAGGAAGACTACACCACGGCAGCATAAGGTTCCTCAAGAACGTGTTCTCCGGGACAGGCCCACCAGAACCTCCCTGGGACCACTGTAACTGTGAACAGGTCACTTCAACTCTTGCCTCTCTGTCCCCATCATTTAAAATGTTAATAATAGTACTAAGACACTTAATTGGAATAGCATTTACAGAGCTAATGATTATACAGTACTAAATGTATATTTCATATAAGAGGAATAATCATAATTCCCTAGTTATGAATTTTATTTAGTTTTTTTAAATTGTATCATAAAAGTATTTGGAGCACAAAAAGCCAGAAGGCCATACCAGCAGGATGGGAACATGTATTCCACAGAAGGGCTCCGAGCCTCTAGCATAAGCTGACAGCCAGCTACTGTATTCCCTAAGTAACCATTCTATTGCTTGAAGAGCCACATATTGTCTGAGGGCTTTATATCAAGTTACAAAACAGGATCCTCCTCCAGAAGGCTTCAATGTCACGTTAACAAGCCAAAGGAAGAGTCCGGTTCCCAGCCCTGCAGCAGACCTCACTCAGGGGCCTGCCCTCCCACCTTACCCCATTCACTGGGGACTCTGGCAAATGCTTCTTCCGTGGACTGAGCTTTCCTGCATCCCTGCCCCCACCCCCTACCTCCTTGTGTCAGTCATCTGTGCCTAGCAACACTCTCTACCTGAGAATACAACGGACTCACTGGGAATCAGGCAGCAAATGTTCATTCTCTGTCCTGGCTACCATTACAACTGTTCCAGTCACCTAACAGAGCATTTGCAGAAGACTGTCCTCTCACCTTACCCCCACGCAAGGGGCACTTCACAGAAGCCACGACTGGACAAAGTGCAGGGAGTGATAGGCTTTAGAACACCCAGTCCTACATAGGAGGTTTTCAACAAATCAATCTTCCCAGGGCTCAGGAAACTCTGCAGAAGAGGAGGCAGAGAGACTAAGAGCCAGGGAGAATGAAGATGACACCAAAGAAACAGAGCCTTCAAGACAAAACAGGACACAAATGTGAACTAACAGACTGTGGCAGCAGCAGGCACAAGCCTAAGCAAGAGACAGTTCAAGTGCCCAGAGAAGAGGCCATGAGTTCCCATCTCTAACTCAGACACTACCTCCAAATGGCAATTGCTAGAAAAGGAAAAATCAGTTTTCTCTAAGAGAATCTCCCTGGGGATACAAACGCCAGTTAAGGACAGGCTCCTTGCCAAGCAATAGATGCCAACATCAAAAAACACAATGGGCTGGGCAGTGGTGGTGCACACCTTTAATCCCAGGACTTGAGAGGCAGAGGCAGGTGGATTTCTGAGTTTGAGGCCAGCCTGGTCTACAGAGTGAGTTCCAGGACAGCCAGGGCCACAGAGAGAAACCCTGTCTTGAAAAAAAAACAAAAACAAAAACAAACAAACAAACAAAAAAAAAACACAGTGGTATTTATGGGGATCCTTTGTTGCATAATGCTTTCTTTGGGTGTTTTTACCCAAAGACATTATTTGTCTTTTGCTTATCCATTATGGTTTCTGATTTTGTGTTTTTCTGAAGGTGTGTGTGTGCGGGGCTTCTTGTACCTTTTCTTTGTTTTGTTTTTCTGTTTTTCTGTTTGCTTTGTTTTATTCTGGTTTGTTTTCTTATTCATCTGTTTTGTGAGAGAAAGGCAGCACCGACTTGGAAGGATGGGGGGTAGGGAGAATCTGGGAGGAGTCAAGGAAGTGGAACAGTGATCAGAATATAGGAAAAAATATTTTCAATAAAAAAGCTAAGGTACAATCTATACACAACAGACATAAATAAGAAATCTCAAATGGAGCATAATATGCGCAATTCAATATAGACACATAACTCTGCCACACAAGCAAGCTTCCAGGAGAGAAAAAAAGAGGTGGTTAAAGAGTCCAAACAAGTGAAAATGAGGACACTGGCAGAAAGAATGTAAAGAGTCAAGAAATAATCAAAAGGAAACACTGGGAGGGTAGCGCTCCCTCATAAGAGACTGTGAGAATCCTCCGTAAGGGAGGGGTCTATGGAAGGGCATTAGTCTCTAGAGTAAATGGGACAGCCATAAGAAGGTAGCCAGTAGGCCGGCGCATCAATCTGTCTCTCCTGAAAGAAAGGTCAGAGGCATCGCTGGCAGCTGCAGTCTTCAGAGGTGATCATCCGAGTAAGGGACCACATAGAGAGGAGAGCAGGGGCTGCAGGCAGGAAACTGAAGAAATAACACTGGAAGACAGGAGGACAAAACACACATACACACACAATAGAAACGAAAAGGAAAGGTCAGACGAGTGTGAAAGTGGGAGATTTGGTCGCCTGAATACAAGAAATCTCTGTTCTTCAAAGAGAAAACCAATAATTACATCAAGTAACATAGATAAACCTAGTAAATTTGCAAGAAGTAAAAATTAATGACTACTATTAACTTGAAAAAGTCATTTCATGTTTACTAAGTCACATGTATGCTGCATGGTCAGCCCTCCACAGGCAAATAGCTGTACAAGAAAACTTGGCTAAAACTACAAGTTGGTTTTGTTTGGGTGTTTTGTTTTGTTTTGTTTTTCCTTTACAGGTGTCTTAGGCCAGCAAGAGGGCTCAGCAGACAAAGGCATGTCCCACCACACTGACAACCTGAGTTCAATGCTTGGAACCCTCAGGGTAGAGAAGGATCAACTCCCACAGGTTATCTGTCCTGTGACCTCCAATCCCTGCTATGGCACACATGCACATGTGCTCACTCAAATGAAAACACCAAGTAAACGACATCGTGCCTCTGTGTGGACTATGGACAAATGTGTTCTTGTCCTCTAGCCAAGGCCAGAGCCAGGAGGGAAGAGCCAGAGCCCAGGCTTCTTTCTCACTGAGCTTGGAATTCCAAAAAAAGGAAAATGTCGTCCTCATTCCTACCTGAGTTGTGCTTGCAGAGATGCCTTTATTCTGTGGCCATGAAGAGGCCACACAGCTGCCTCCTTAGTCCTATGGACAGGGTACCCACCATACCCTTCCCATCCCTCCCTCCCAGGTCCTTGAGCTCAGCTGTTGCCAGGAAAGTGGGGAGGCCATGAAGGAGGAAAACCATGGCTTTCATTTTCTCCTGATTCCCTGATCATTAAAGTATATGGGATGATATGCACAGGTTCTACACAAGTAACTGAGCAACTGTAGATTTTGGGAATCTGCAGGGTGACTTGGGACCAATCCTAATGGATATGAGGGGGCAACAACATGCTCTTATCTGCAAAGCTCAAACACAGGAAGTAAAAGTGACAGAAATGAAAGGAGAAAATAAAACCCAAAACTGTTAGAAAAAACAAGGATGAAGAAAACATGGACATCAACTCTCAGGATGCATGTACTATCTAGACGTATTCAGCAGAAGCAAAATACATACAGAATGTTCATCAAGAGAGTCCACAATGTGTCGACATAAAGCAAAGCCTGCTGGGAAGGCTGGAAATCACACACACTATAGCCTGGTGATAGGAAAATTACAAACCGGATGAAGATGTTAGGAAAATTCCAACCATTTGAGATTTAAACAATAAGTGGCTAAAAATACACCTACAGTACAAAGGAAATGTTAACTAGGAATTACAAAATATTTCCAACTGCAGAGTAGTGGTGGCACGTGCACTTAATCCCAGCACTGGTGAAAGGTGGGTCCTCTGTGAGTAAATTCCAGGACAACTAAGTCTACCCAGTGAAACCTTGTCTCAAAAAACAAAAACAAATTTCCAACTGAATGAAAATGAAGTATCTAGTTATCTTTTCTGTTACTGTGAAGACACCAATGCAAAGAAACTGGGGGAAGGAAAGGGTTTATTTGACAAATCAATCTCAATCCATCATAGAGGGAAGCCAAGGCAGGAAGCGGGAGGCAAGGACTGACGCAGAGAAAAACCTCTTCCTGCTGGTTCCCCATGGCCTGCTCAGCTTGCTTCCTTATCCAACCCAGGACCACTTACCCAGGAATGGCACCACTCACATGGCCTGGGCCCTCCCACATGAACCACCAATCAAGAAAAATGCCCCATAGACTTGCCCACAAGAAAGTCTGATGGGGCAATTCCTCAAGTGTGGTTCCTTCTTCATACTCTAGTATCTTGGTCCATTGAAGGCTGGATGCCCCAATGTAGGGGAATGCGAGGGCACTGAGGTGGGAGTGGGTGGGCAGGAGAGCACTCTCATAGAAGCAGGGGGATGGGGGATGAGATAGAGGGCTTGCGGAGCACTTTTACTTAATTGTCCCTTGAACAATTCCTGTAAACAGATATCAGATCATGAAAGCTAATTACTTACAAACACTGGCAGCCCTAACTGGTGATAGCTGTCATTGTAACCTATCTCTCCACAGGAAAACCCCAGGCAACAGAGACCAGGAAGGACTGGTCTAATGGAAAGGCCCATGACTTCCTCCAGCATCGCTGCAGCCCACTGTGTGTTTTCTAGCACTAGCAGCTATTTGTGCGTCATCAAACCCACTTACTGGGTTAGATCACCATTGTGTTTTTAAGTATTGGAGAAGAGTGAAGGAAAGTGGAAAGAAATGGAGGAGAATATCAGAGGTCCTTACTCTGAGAAACATCACATACTGGTTATAGAAACTTTGATTCCCAGTGAGATCAGCCTGTGGGTTTATGTGAGCTGAAACACAAAAGCAAACATTACACCGGGCCACGGGTCCTAGTCAAAAAGATGTTTGAATGCCATTGCTAGAACCACAAACAGATAATAGGGGAAAAAATGTAAAATGTGTATCTTTATACAGTGGCAGAACAGAAATAAGAAGTCCAGTAGAAATACTGAAAATGGCTGTGAGAAACAAGTGGAAACTTCCTAAACACCAGAAGAACTCAGTGAAAGGCCATCTGGGTAATTCAGCAGGAGGCCCATGGCCAGCTCTTCCTCCTTACCACCCCCACCTCCCAATGCCATGTCTCCTCCCCTCTCACCCTCCCTCCTCCCTACCTCTCTACTTCAGAGGAAAACCTTACAAGCCCAAGTCTTCAAAGGAAACAGTGCAGCAATGGTTCATTCCTTCAGCACCATGACCTGCTCTCTCAAAAGTGGAAGGTGTTCACATCGGTTTTGAAAGGAGGCTGCTTACAGTTTACTTAAGGAGAAACCGACGCTGCGATACTCCTTTGTTCCTATAACAAGACTGCTGCCTGCCAAATTCAATTCTGATAACTCACAAAATAGCCTTGAAATGAGAAGTACCCTTGCTGACCTTAAACAAAGCAACCTAAAGGGATGAGCTTACTTCCTTTGTACCTAGGAGAGGGTTGTGACATGCCCATTTACGCAGGTTCACTCACCCATGCAGAGGCCTGCAGAGACTAGCAGTTGAGTTGGGGTATTTTCCTCTATTTCTCCACCTTATTTTTTTTTTTTTTTAAGTCCCAAGGATTTACCTGTCTCCACCCATTTCCCCTGATGTTGAATCCCTGACAGCAGGGTTACTGACTTGCGCTCCCTCACCCATCTTTTAGGATGCTGGTGATCTAAACTCAGATCTTCACATTAGGACAGGAAGCACTTTATCCCCTGAACCATTTCCCCAGCCAAAGGGCAGGGTTTCTAACATTAGTGCTGCTACAGTGTTGATGTTTCTAAGATACTGTTGCTTTAATGTAGGACCACAGAAAAATGCTATTCTTCTGATTTTTCTCCTGTTCTGCCCCAAAACAGCTATCCACATTAAGAAATTCTGCATTAAAGCACACATGGAGCATATATGCTTTGGAGAAGCCCAAATCCAATTACAACCACCCTGCCATCGTGGCATCAAAGCATCAGCAGCAATGCTTCCCTAAACTCTAACATGACAGGCATGCTTTAAAGAGCCCTCAAATACCCCGGCACCCAATCCCCTATCATAGTTCAACCAGCATGTATGCACCTCCCCTGTACAGTCCCGTAGCAAATGTGGCACGCTGTGTTTCTGTCTGCACACCAGGAGGCAATTATAAAAAGAGACAAGATGGACAGGAAAGCACAAAACTGGGAGCAGAGCTTCAATGCATTTCTGACTATATGGAAGCCACCAGAACCCCAAGAGAAAGAAGAGAAGATATAACAAGCTGCGCTTTACAAACATATGATCAAGCAAGTGCTTAGCTTATAAAGGCCACAGAGCAAGGCAGGCGGGGAGCTCTGACTGTCAACAAGTCTCTCATGCTTCCAAGTGCACTGCTCTTTTCCTATATCCATCACCAACACGGAAAAAAGGAATCTTTTCTTCTCCTGTTCAAGACAGCAATGCTCATTATCTTCCTCAAAGACAATGGCCAGTTCACCCTTCTCCAGACTGCTGCCCCAGCCTCCACAGAGGACAAGACAGCACAACATCAGAAAAGTGCCAAGGAGAAGCTGCAGTCAGGTGCCCAGGTGAAGAGATGAGCTAGCCATCCAGGGGACAGCCATGTGCATGGCCGAGATGAAAGTGGGATCAAGGCAATGGGGACCAAGCAGGTAGATGGTCAAAGAAACTGGGGCAAGGCCAACATCAGAGAAAATTGTAAGGCTTGCTACAGAGCCAGGATGTGGAACGGATGCCTGTAATGCATCAGTCCTCAGGAGGCTGAGGCAGGTAAACTGCTTTGAGTTTAGGATCAGTGAGGTCCAGACTACCAAGTGAGACCCTCTCAAAAATGACAATTACCCAGGAAAAGACAGGTCAGGTGCTTTAGAAAAGTACAAGACCTGGATTGTCTCACGCTCTCTACCTTCCGAAAGTCTAAACTGCTGACAACAGGAACTAGTGCCACATTAAGGATGCACTTAGCTACCAAATATTTTGATATTTATAACATTAGGTTGTGTGTGCGCGTGTACGAGTGTGTGAGTAAGCGTGCATGCACGTGCATGAAGGACAGAGATCAACTTCAGTTGTGTCCATCTAAGCTCTCCATCTTGATTTTTGAGACAAAGTCTATCACTGAACCTGGAGATCACCAATCAGGCTTTCGTAGGTTTTAAAGGTATCTGCCTGTCTGCCGAGGTGACAAACACACCATCACTTGAAGCTTTTGATAAAGGTGCTGGGATCCAACGCAGTCCTCACCCTTACATAGCAGGCAATTTACCAGCTGAGCCATCCCTTTGTCTTTAACCAGTGTTATAAGATTTTTGTTCTACTATCTTTTGATTCATAAAACATTAAGAATGAACCTTGAATGCATTACCCTAAAATAAGAAAGGTATTTGTTTTTAGTTAAAAGTTACCGCATACTGTTCCAATTAATTGAAATATCAAAAGTTGGCAAATCATAGAGTAGACTGGTGGTTGCCCAGAGCTGGTAGGTTGAAGGAAATAAGTAGTATTTACAGGTACAGAGCTTTCTTCTGACAATTTTGGAAATGTTCTAAACTAGATTATAGTGGTGGGCAATTCTTGTGAATATGCTAGAAACCACTTAATTATAAACTTTTAGTGGATGAAATGAATGCTATGTAAATTGTATCTCAATAAAGCTATTATAGCATGGTACATTCTCATAAAACCCAAATATAAAACATAAAAATTACAGTTGGTTTTATCGCTGACTTTAAGAAGCCCTTCATTTATGGAGGCTCAGTATGCATCTTAGAGCTTAGCATGATTACCTGGGTTCAATTCTCACCGCCAAAAAAAAAAAAAGGGAGGTGAGGAGAGGAAGAAGATATTCATGTAAAAAACAAAGTGAGAATCAATGCAGTAAGTGTATGGGATTGAAAGAAAGTGGAACAACATTCAAGCTATAGCAGAGCAGGGCTGCTTGGAAAGGTACTAAACCCTTCTCTGCTTCCATGTCCTCAACTATGAAATAAAAATAGCATCTACTAGACAGGAGGAGAGGCTACCGTACAACCTGTGTCAGTGTTCCTGATTACTGCCGTTTTCTAAGCACTAGGCTGGTCTCACTCCATCTGACATTACAGTCAATGATGGATGCAAGTAGAATGACACATAGTGCACTGCCTACCTGTATAGCAGACCATACCACGGTGGTTTATCCAAGTTCATACCTAAGGAAGGAAATCACCTAGTTCTCTCTCTCTCTCTCTCTCTCTCTCTCTCTCTGTGTGTGTGTGTGTGTGTGTGTGTGTGTGTGTGTGTACACGCTCACTCATGAGGAGGTCAAAGGTCAACTTCAGGTATCTTCCTCCATTGTTCCCCACCTAGGATAAAGTAGACTGTGAGCCTGTAGCTCACAATTCAACTAGGTTCCCTTAGGTTTTAGGGATATTTGCCTGGTGTTAGGTGTCAGGACTATAGATGGCACTGCTGAGAAAAATTCAAATAGATACTTTTCTTTTTTAGATACTTATACTAAAAATAAATGTTTCTCTTAAGATAGTTACTATTCAGGAAAATATACCAACACTATACTTCAATTTTTAAATTGTTCATGTCAAGATCTATGTCTCTTTCATTTTCACACACCTACCTTATATAGGTGCTAAAGCCAGCACTCTGGATACTTAGGGTGACAGGCATCCTGACTGCACTCCACGCTGCACTTGCTGTCAGTGCCGCTGAATGCCACGCCTGGCTGGTGAGGCCCTGGCTGGTGAGGCCCTGGCTGTTCCACTCAGCGCGGCTGGTACTGTTACCATTCCTACCACTCACTTGTGTCTCTGTGTCTCAAAACTCTAAAGAAGCAGCTTTGGACCTCACAGCTAAGGCCTCAGTCACTTAGGAGAAGCCTACTACTGACCAGCAAGTAAAGCAGGTATGCCTGCTTCTCACTTATAAACAGAATTTCTCAAATACATGCACAGCATTCCAACCTGGCTTACTTTAATTAGCAACTACATTTTTCTAGCAAGCCACTGTGTCGTTAGCTGCTTTTCGAACCTCTTTTTGAAATATGCAACTCATCCTCAAAGAATGAAAGCTGATTTGAATGATTCAAAGTTGACTAACAATTTGTAATTAAACAAAATTTTTATATTAACATATTGACTATTCCTTTTCACAGCATACAAGCAACAATTTAACACATTTTATCAGGTCTAGCTCTTACGTTGTTTATGTTAGCACTATAAACTTATTCTTAGCACATGCTGGTTTTGGCATTTTCAAAGATGTTAATCTAGCATGCCAAGAGCAATATACAGTTAAAAGACATGACAAGGGAACGTTGAAGATAGCCTTACCATATCATCTGTCAGGGTTCTAATATTTAAATGCTGCAAATGAAAAAAAATGTCAGTCAGTAACTTATAACAGCTTTTTTATTTTAGTTAATGAGTACATTCTACAATGCTAACTTGAGGTAATTAAATTCCTGACAGTGCAATAAAAGCTTATTATGTATTGTTTTAATCTATTTGTCAAGAAGACAGACAAAAGTTACCCTGTATGCAATAGTTTTAAATATTAACTAAAATCTTTTGGTTTTATGAACCTCAAACTAGAAACCTAATAAGGGAACAATAAATATATTCTCCCAATTAATAATTAGTATTAATCAATATCCAGACTCACATCATAATGATATAAAGATTTAAATATGACTTTCAGAAATTTTTTTGAATTATAAAACGCTGTAACTTTAAATTTTCCATTAGTATGCAGCATAATAGATAATGAAGTACTTTGCTGGCTTAATGAACTTAAATAATTCTAGGAACGATGAAGAGTGTATTGGAATGATTATCTGCATCTTTAACAACACTTTGATTTATCACCAGTGGTGACAGTAGACACTTTTCAATTTCATTGTAGCTTATTCGAGACCTCTTTGGCTGATTTCCTTACTAGACAAACAAGGCCACTTTAGAAAATGAATAAATTAGTTTCACACAAAGCATAGTTCAAAGGAAAAAAGTGTTTAGGAAGAAAAATATCTGTTTTAGTAATCAAGGGCAGGGCAGCAATTTGTATTCAGGTAGTTGTATTCAATTTCCAATTCTCCTTCCTTATTCATTGGAGCATTAGAGCTTTCAAAGACAGAAAGGGTCAAACATTTTTAAATAGGAAACTAGATTCATTCATTCACGGTTATAATGGAAGATGTGCTAACAATTGTCATCTAACACATAAGTGTTACATAGTTAAATTTGACATTTATTGAACAGAATAAAATTTACACTCAGTTTGATCTCCTGCAACAGCTTATATTCATTACTTTACCATAATGATGATCTCAACTAAAAATGGGTCAGCGTACATACTCCTCCATATTATCTGCCTTTACCAACATGTCCCTTCCTAATGAAGGGGGAGGGGATGTACCTGAAAGAAGCATAAATAAACTGTGTACACCAAGAGAAGGTGGCTGTGTTAATGACCATAATTGGCCACTCAACTAAGTTCCAGACTCAACTACCTGATGAACTAAAACAGCTTACTATGACCTAGGGAAAAGCAGTAATAATGCTGAACTATGTACTACTGTTGAAAATCTTGGTATATCAAATATGATTTTTAATACTACTACTGTGCAGTCATTAACAAACCTGTAAAGTTTACCACCAGTGCCACCCCAGAGATAGAAACTATAATTAAATACCAAAACTATACTGTTCTCAACAAAGGTGCAAATCCCACCTGCTCTATGTGTACCTTCAAAAGAACAGGTTTATGCACACTGGCTCTGGTTAAATAAATCTACTTGCTACTATTCTACCATGGGAGGCATCACCCCAATCACAACTCAGCTGGCTGCTAAATGCGGTCACTTCAAGCACCTGTGACAAACGAGGATGTATCAGATTCTGAGAGTAGCATGTCCTATGGTCTAATTATTAAAATGTAAAATCAAGGAAATCAAGTATAAAGCTAAAATCCTACTTAGAACAGTACACAACCTACTTACCCAATGGAAACACTACCAACAGGAGTTCTTTCAGGAAAACACTATACAAGTGATAGGGGTTTTTATTTATTTTATTATTTTTTATGTGCATTAGTATTTTATCTGTCTGTATGGCTATGTGAGGCTATCAGATATCCTGAAGCTGAGTGACAGACAGTTGTGAGCCACCAAGTAGGTACTGGGAATTGAACTTGGGTACTCAGGAAGAGCAGCCGGTGCTCTTAACCACTGAGTCATCTCTCCAGCCCCCAGTGAGAGATTTTTAAGAGCAAACAATGAAAATGGACAGTTTTACAAGAAATAAAAACTTATACCTATAGAAAAGTTATAGAAGATCACTATGTTGGTGGTGCCTGTAATCCAAACACTTGGGAGGTAAAGGATAAAAGATTAAGAATTTAATGTCCAGTCTAGAACACATAATAAATCTGAGGCCATTCTGGGCTTCAAGAGACTACATGGGTTTTGGATTTAAAAAAAAAAATAAAAAAATCAAAGTAGAAGTCATATAAGAAATAAAAGTCACATGCTATAAAATCAAAAGATGCAAACACCCAAGAAAAACACACATATATGTCTTCAAAGGCTAAGAACTGCACAGCCTTTTAAGTTAAAATTACATGCTGAATGTGTTAGCACACAATTGTAAATCCAGTACTTAGGAAAGTGAGGCAAGAAGACCATAAGATCAAGGCCAGGCTGTACTACACTCCCAAAAGAAGCCTAAGTAAATAAAAAAACTGTAAACACAACTCTCATTTAAGTGGACAGTCACTCATGTAAAAATCCCCATCTTTTTCCTAGTTCTGAGTTTGTTTTCTTAAGCTACCTCAGTGCAGTGGTCTCCAATGTAATTTAAATACTTGTTCAAAGTTTGATCTTAGACTATGCAAGTATATATAAACCCAGAGACAGCATATTATTAAAAACACTATTTTACACAGAGAAAAATGTGGTGAATCAAAACAGAATCATAAAACAGGGATAAGACAGAAACCTCAAGAGCTGAAGGTACAAAAAGCAAAACAGAGCCTGAGGAAAGAAAACAAGCAGGTTAGGTCAGTTCATTATTCCTATTTTTCAGAAAAACACCTCCCTATCGATTCTCACCACCAGCAGGACAGGCTAGGGGAGTTCAGGATGGCGGCAGAGGCAAGGGCTGAGGACAAGCCTGGAGATATTGACTGACGAGGGGACAGTTAGAAACCTGACCTTACAGATCTGCTGCTGTGTCAAAACATGCTTCATTTCAAAATGTGGCTTTCTCAAACATAATTGTTTCCCTCCACAAGGAAACACTGAAACTCTAAGACTTTAGCACTAGCGAATTTCCCTAAAAATTTTAATGTCCAAAATCAGCCCCTTTAACAAGTACAAAAGTTGTAATGTGACAACTTTCCATGTGATACTCGACTGGGGTCTGTGTGTGTGTGTGTGTGTGTGTGTGTGTTTATATGTAGGACATGTGTGCACACATGCATGCCACAATAGACATCTGGTGGTCAAAGAGCAGCTTCAGGCGTGCGTCCTCACCTTCCACCCTGTTTGAGGCAGGGTCTCTCACTCAGCACTGTGTTCACTCAGCTACCCTGACCACAGCCTCGGGAGCTTCTCCTGTATCTCTCCGCCCCTGGCCTTTGTTCCACATATCAAGGTAAAAACACCAGAAACTGTGAGATGCAGACTCACAGCATCTCAGTTGCCTACATGTGTTCTCTGGATCCAAAGTCCTGATCTCCACCTACACAAGCAGCCTTTTACCCAGTGAAACTTCTCCCCAGTCCTCAATGTTAATATTCAATTTGAGTTTCATCATTCTTAAGCTCCCACTGTCTGGAGGCCTGTGGGTCTGGCTTACACACTTATAAAATGAAGACTATCTGCTGACTTAAAACTGCAGAGAGCAAAGGAGAAGGGCTAGCTCCAAACCCTCTGAGAACTCTGGGGGGAGGGGGTGACCTTTCTTTATAAAAACAAAAGAGAATCCTCCTCAATTGTCAAGGGGGAAACTGTATAATAAAGATTATAATATACTGGTACTGGAGGTGCTGGCTAACCAAGACACATGTAAATGAAGCACCTGTGCTTCCTAGCCAGCAACAGCACCTTTTACCTTCTTCTAAGGCAGAGTAAGAACTGCATGTGCCAATCAGATCATGAGCAGCACTGGCTGCAACTACTTCAAGAACAAAAACCTAAGGCTTATTAAATGGACGCAACTAAGAACACAATGAAAAAAAAACTAAGAACCCAATAGTAATTATTAGGGTTGTATTTACCCATAAAAAAAAAAAAAGTAAATAAAACCTTTCAAAAAAATAAAGTTTTAGAAATTAATGTGGCTTTCTTTTCACGTTGGGTGTGTGACCTGCTTTGTTCCTGATGCTTTCTGGCCATGGACCAGAATAACATTACTGATACTAAAAAAAACACAGCTCTGTACAGAGGACCACTGGTAATTGGCTAAATGGTAAGCGAAACACATAAAGATTCTTTTCCTAAGCCAAAAACCTCACCCTTTCAGCTTGGTCCTACATTCAACTTGCTAATTCTATTTTCTCCCTTAAAAGTAGGGGGCATGACTTACAGATAGGTAACAATGCTGTCCACTAATGACAGTTCCTAGGACAAGTGGTCAAGAGGGTCACTGTGGAATTAAAAGAGAAAAAAAGGGGCTTTTATAGGATTTTCTTCAAAAGAACATAGGATCCAAGAGAGAGGGAAAAAAGTAGAGACACAGAACATAGGCCTCGATACTCCCATTTAAGCAACGCATCAAAACTTTTATTGAAGATAGTGCATGCTGTCAAAAGATAGATTTAGAACTTTCAGAGCATACCACTAAATGCTGTGAATATCAAGAGGGATGAAGACACAGTTCCTCCATCAGCAGCAGCTACAAGAAAAATAACAAAGTCAGATAATATACAAAGACAGATAAATACGGAATAGACAAGGCATCACCATGCACACTCCAGAGGCACGTGCAAAGAAGAAAGATTCCAAGTTATAATCCAAAACCTTAGTAATCCTCAGAGTTAGGACATGCAGCCACCAGACCTTGATGTCCTTAACAGCATGACAGCCATCAAATATTAACCTAGCAGGATTAGATCAATGCGTTGTTTTCATAAAGCCAAATATTACACTATTTGCATTTGTACACTACAATTTAATCCAGTAGCTTCCATCATTTAACTGTACTACTGAATGGATCGCCAGCAAAACACAGCTTAAAAATGCCTTCAAAGCAGCCTGATTCAAGTACACATGCCATAAGCTAGACCTTTCAGATCAGCTGGTTTTCAGCTAGTTGGTGTGCACAGGAATCGCATCATCCCTGTGACAAAGTAGATTACAAAGCCCTAGGATCCCAAGAGCCTAGTCAGTGGAACTCATATGCTCAGTGCGTACACTGGTAATGCTGGCACTCACCCAGACCCACACGAGACACACTGCTCTAGCACTCACCATCTAATGTTGCCTCTGCCTGCCTCTCAACCTTTCATGAAATGTGTTTTAAAAGAGTTATAAAGAAGTCACATGAAAAATTTAGAAAAAAAAGAATTTCCAAGAAGCAAGAAACAAGGCGCTAGAACAGTTAGGACAGACTGACACCAATAAGGAAGAGGAACCAGTTAATCCTTAAGAGCATTCAACAATGTCTGCTGTGTAAGATGAACTACCAACTTCCACTCTTCCAAATGCTTAGCCCAGTGCTAAGGTACATTTAATCTACAAGCATACATTCAATAAATGTTGGAGAGATGGTCGGACATGGTGGCACATGCCCTTTGTCACAGCACTCAGGAGGCAGAAGCCAGCAGATCTCTGTGAGTTTGAGGCCAGTCTGTTCTACAAAGTGAGTTCCAGGACAGCCAAGGCTGCTTCACAGAAACCCTGTCTCCGAAAAAGGAAAGGAACAGAACAGAATGGAACAGAAAGTAAGTAAGTTGAAGAGATGGCTCAACAGTTAAGAGCGCATACTGCCCTCTCATACAATCCGGCTGCCTACAAGCACCTATAAACTTCAGTTTCAGGGATTCTGACCCCGTTTTTAGACTCTGTGGGTCTCAGAACGCACTTACATGTTGCACAAACACACACTCACACACACACACAATCTCAAAAAGTAAAGTAAAAATCTTTTAAAAGAATACATTTAATACCTAAACAATAGAGCATTCCACCAAATCATGACATGAGACGGCATGGGAACACATGCCAGTAATCCTAACATTCTGGAGACAGCTTGGGCTAAAGAGCAAAAAATAAAAGCAAACACAACACTATTAGGTTCACAGAATATGAAATGGCAGCTTAATAACCAAGTAAAGTAATGCCTGGAGGGAAAAACTCAAGGATCAGTGTTCCCCTAATTATGTCTGTGGTCGGAGAGGACATTAAAGTGTTGTTCATATTTGTTTTGAAGTCTAAACTATTCCTTTACACAGGTAACAGAAATATGGACTTTAACCTAATAACATTTCTAATCCACATGTCGGTGTTTATCTTAATGTCAACACCAATTATAAAGAGTATGAAAATAAAATATTACTTCTAACCCTGTCACTAAACACACCTACCGGGTCATCTCCCAGGCAATCACAGAACTACAAAACAAATGTGAAAATATCACTCTGCAAGGTCGCTGGATTTAACATCTCAAAATGGTACAAAAATAGCAGTGTGGCTTTCCTACCCCTTAGGGCAAGAGTAAGGCTGGTTCTTTGATAACATGAAGAAAAACTTTTAAGTTGACTGGCCCTTTGTGGCTAGGGAGCATGTTTTTAGTCTACACGGAGAAAAGTTGGAGAGATGTGAGGGCTTTCTCTGCAGTCTCTTTTAATCATTCATTCACACTGTAATTCTAACTGGCTCAGAAAGACAATCACACCATCCCTTAACCAGGCTTCACTTTTGTCACAGAGGGCCATGCCTCCCTAAGAGGAAAGATGAGCGTTTAGAAGAAGGCAGCACCCACGAGACTCCAAAAGAAGCTAGGAAAAAATGCATTTTATGAGGGAGTTTTCAATATGACCAATGCATATCCCTGCTTAGGCGGCCCAAACCTCCAGGAAAAAAACGGCCAAAAATAACAACTTTTGTTTAGACCTCCTTCTAATATTATACACATCACTGTATCTGGCCACCTGACAAGTTATCTTTTAAAAAATTCAAATATAACTGTATTCTCTCAATGAACTCATTCAAAAGCTAAATACAGAGGCTAATTCTAATAATACAGTTTTAAGACCTATTTTCAGATTTTTCTCTTCAGCTGCGCCCGTTCTTTAAACCTATACTATCAGATCAAAAGCACTTCCACGGTGCATCCGGGGAAAACGCTCGTCAGGCCTCTGAATCACTTTACAAATGGGTTCAGTTCTAGGTTAAGAGCAGAGTTCCGTGAGGGCTTCCATCTGGGGAAGGATGAAAGGCAAAGATCTGCTCTAAGGGAAAAGGAGCTGGTTCCAGAGCATCCAACACACCGTGGAGCTCACCCAGGCCGGGCAGCTCCTGCCTGCTAGGCTCTGGGCCAAATCAGGAATTCAGAGTGAATACTGCTGAGGCCTACACGGCACTACAGATTGTTTCACATACACGTGAGGAGGATTCTGCTTCTATCCCAGCATCACCTGAAGGAAATGTGATCAGACTGAGTGTGTGAACAGAGACAAGCCCAATGCACATTCTCTATAACCTGTGAACCTATCAACACTCACCCTGAGAAGCAGCATGCACAAGAGGGTGATACACAAGTGTGCATCACTGCAATACTACTTCAAAGGGCTAAAACTATCATCAACAAAGTTTCCCAAAGTGGGAGAAAGACTGAACCAGAGTGTGAGTGCACAACGGCCCTGCTCTCCTGGACAGGCAGCAGAAGCCAGATGGCAAGACCAGCATCCCCAGACAGCATATTGTAGGAGAGCTGGCTTGGCTCATGGCCATCTACGAAGAAGAGGGAGAGGTCAGGTGGGTGGCTCCCTTCTCACTCATGGTTCAATGAAGCACATCTTAATCACCAAGTCACACCAGGGTTTTCAGTTCTGCAGCTCTCAAGAACCAAAATTATTTTCCTTAGTCTGTTCTTGTCACTGATTAGGTTATCCACATGCAGTTCCAAACACATTCCATGATAGAGAGGCTGAGGTGGGTGCGGGGAGCTGCCCTACTGTAATCTTGTTGATCACTTAACTTGCAGTAATAAGCTTAGCTCACCTGATTAATGAGAAGGCAGGGGCCAAGTGACATTAGATAGGGAGCAGTGGGGCACAAGATATGATCTCAGGATTCAGATTCAACTGCCCTCCTGTTCCAAGCACAATGCTTACAGCATGGTAGATGGGGCAGGGTGCATTTAAAACTAATGCAGGTTATTGCAATTTAATTGATGTACAATTGTTTTAAAAGGCAGGAATCACAGATGATTTTGTATATCTAGGATGTGGGATTGGAGGCAAGGCTTTCATAATCTTATACGTTAGCCCAGCTGCATGCAATGCTCATTTTTACAATAAAAAAAATGCTCTATAGATTTTACTATAGATAACACTTTCCACACCGAATCAAAACTAGTGTATTTTCTTTAGAAATAAAAATGTATGTATTAGTAAAAAAAAAAATAAATGAAGATCTAAAATATGTCTAATAAATATTGTAAGTAGATTTTTACTAGGCTGGGTTTTAATACATAGTTTCCAGTGTCAGTATATACTAAGTACATTATTCATTTGTTTTCTAATTCATATATAAATTAACCAATCTCAAAAAGCTCCTTGGTTCTGTGAATTATTGATGTTGTCACCTGCTAGAGACTTAATTCCAAGAAAAATATACGAATCACTACATCACGAGCACAAATCCTTTTGACACAAATTCAATTTCTGTGGCAACAATAATATATTGACTTAGCTTATTTTTCTATTTTATGACACTTATTAATGGTACATATAAAAGAAATCTATCACTTTTTTCCTTATTGTAAACATAAATGGCATCATGCCATCTTGAGAAAGTTAAGGTAAACATCAACATGCTGGCTCTACCTGTTAATGCAATAATGTAAATGAGAACATGATTTCAAAATATAAAAACTGGACGACAGGATTCCTGAAGCCCTTGTCTCATAATATTTTTCCATCATACAATATAACCAGACTGTCAGCATGTACATGACATTATATTAAACACAAAGAGTACTTACTCCCTCCACAGGACCTTATAGCCAAAGTGCTACAAATAAAAAATTAAAAATCAAACTGCAGAACTAGAGGAAGGGTAAGTCCTCCAAGCATCCCATGACAAAACAAGGACCCTACCTGCTACATACTCTTAAACATGTGCTGACTAACAGTGCAAACCTCTTAGCCATCATCTGAGACCAAAGTCAAATTTATCGCCATACATACGTTAAAGGCTTGCAATACAGAGCCATTCTTCTAAAAGAAAGTCTCCATTTATGTAAGTGTTTAGTAAACACGACTATATTCTGACAGGTGCTCAGCAATAAATAAAGTTTTACCATTTTGTTGTTTAACCTAGGAGAACTTACTTCCTATTAGTGAAATAGATCTTTAAAATATAGGTAAAATTACACAGGATGTTAGAAGCTCATGAGTATTCTGTGAAATGACAAGTAATATGACCTTAAGGGAAACCTAGAATTTAGGAAGCAGTTTTACATATGAGGAACTGGGGCTAGAGAGAGGAGGCAATGGTTAAGAGCATCAGCTTGCTCTTCCTGATGCAGGTTCAATTCCCAGCACTCACATGGCAGCTCACATGCGCTATAAACTCCACTCCAGAGGATTTGACTCCTGAGAACACCTGCCACCCATGCACAGAGCCATACAGACACATACATAATTTAAAAAAATAAATATGGGATCTGGGACTAGTTGTGGGTCTGATAAGGAAATGACACATGAACAACCTAAGGACAAGTCACAGTGGGCTACAAAGTTAGCTATCTGCATATGGGAACAAATTTTTCAGATGCAAGCCAGTGTACAGACTCAAGCACACACTGAAGGCAGCTGCAGCTCTGCCCTAGACCAACTTAAGGACGAGAGCTTCTATTCCTCTAGCCAATCACAAATACTGTGCATGTTCAAAAACTGTTTTACACATAATCAACTTAAATAATAATACATAATTCTCAAATCAAATCACTGTTATGTAAGCTACATGGTGGGCAGTTTTTCCTGTGCTTAAATAAGCATTTACTTCAGGGTCTTTTATGCAGCTTGTTTGGCCAGAGACATTTACTGCTTATTTGGTTATGCTTCCAGAGTCATTTACCAAAGACATTAGAAATACTCCCCAAACACTAAAAGCCAATAAAGGCAATTTTGGGACAAACTCAGCTAATTCTGTAAACAAAACTGGCTTTTTAATGTAGGATTAGTCCAAAGGGCATAAGGAACAGCCAACTTTGTTTAAAGAAAAGAGAGTAAGGGGAAAATACTTGACAATAATTTAAACATAACTCCGAAGAGCCCTTAGAATTGTGACCAATATTTCTAAGACGTTCTCTCATCTTCACAGATAGCTCTGGCCATGAGGACTGTCAGAGAGCCCCTCACCAGCTGGTATTTGCCCCTGCCCCAGCTTCGACACCTTGCTTCTGCAGTTACCAATCCCCAAATTACTGAAGCATCAACAGTTTATCCTCTACTCAATAATTCTATACATAAGCCTGTAATCTTTCTAGAAGAAAAGAAGATACCCTAAGGAGAACTTAATGCTCCGGCTGGCTATCAGAGTCTTGAAACAATAGATCTCCAACCCCAAGAAGTTGAAACTCCGCAGGAATCTCATGCTGAGAGAAGGAAAGGGGAAGTCTGAGATTTCACACAGTTCTGAGAGTGTCAGATCAGCTCCCTGGACAGACCGAATCCAAGGCACTGATGGTGGGCTGGACCACACTTTGACAACAGCAGACTTATGCATATATTCTGCCTAACTTCAACCTAAGTCTCATATCCAGAACACAAAGGTGGGCTTGGAGAGGAGCAGTCATGGAACCTCTTTTCTCTTCTTCTCAATGTGAACACATCAAATCAGTCTTTCTTTTCACTATAAATTGTGTCTTTCATTGGCCTACTGAGGAGCCTATCCGATTAGGGCTACCAGAAACCAGGTTCTAACCCCACAGTATGGCAAGAACTCCACATCAAATGGACCAACCACTGCTCTTCATTCTCTCTGAATTCTGACTGAGACTACCAGGTCCTGTCCCTCTGCTCAGGCTGCTTCTAGCATTCCACACATATTCCTACTCAGCCTTCAAATACCCCTGCTTCAGAAGGGCTCCCTAACTTCCTCTTATCAAATGTGCACCTACGCAAATAGCAGCTTTCTATGACTTGTGACAAAGTACTTACTGCACAGAAGCCAAAGAAAGCCAAACACTCTGCACCGGCATCCTATGCTGATATCCAGCAGCTTCGTAACTGCCTCTACCTCATTGTCTCTCCCATACCTGGTGAGTCACTGCCCACACAGCCTTTGCAGAAGACTTAAGAGAAGCAGCCATGCAGGGGACACAGCACCTCAACCAATTTCTCCCTTCCTTTCCCCTAGGATCCTGGCACAGATCACCTTACTTCATGAAAGTTCTCATAGCAAACTTTAACAGTGTCTCCCATCTGAGGCCCTGGAATCACTCTCTAATCTGTTTTTATCCTGTCCTTATTATTAAATGTATGTCAGCTTGTGACCCAAGAGGGCAGGAGTTCTCAACCTTTGAGTCCTAACCCCTTTGGGGGATGGAGGGTATGCCTAATGCCTTCCTAGAGGTCACCTAAAACCATTAGAAAATCAGATATTTACATTACAATTCATAACAGTAGTAAAATTACAGGGTTTTTTTTAAGATTTATTTTATTTATTTTTTATGTGTATGAGTACACTGTAGCTGTACAGATGGCCGTGAGACACCCATATGTGTGGCTGCTGGAAATTGAACTCAGGACCTCTGCTGGCCTGCTCGCTCCAACCTGCTCACTCTGGCATAATTCAGTGTAGCTGTCTTCAGACACACCAGAAGAGGGCGTCAGATCACATTACGGGTGGTTGTGAGCCAACATGTGGTTACTGGGATCCAAACTCAGGACCTTCAGAAGAGCAGTGAATGCTCTTACCCGCTGAGCCATCTCTCCAGCCCCGTAAAATTAGAGTTATGAAGTAGAAACAGAAATAATTTTATGATTGGAGGTAACCACAACATGAGGAGCTGGAGTGAAGAGCTGCAGCACTGGGAAGGCTGAGAACCACTGTTCTAGGGCATGGTTTTGTTATGACCACTTTGTTTGCTAGCTGTTAGTTATGTCGTGTGTCCTCTTCTCAGCTGTCGGGACCCCTCACACTGTATTATAGTTCTCTGGAGCTCAGGTCTCCAGACAAGGAAGCCTAAATGGTCTAAGTTTCTCAATGCCATCCCTAGGGTGAGGATGCTGCTGGACATCAAAAAGCTAACAGAAAGATGGATGACTGAGATGTCAGGAAGATAAAATACTACACTTACATTCACTTAAGTATGGGCCAGTCTTCATTATCACTAAAAGATAAAGATCCCACTTCTATCTTCCCATAGCCCTTTTGTTTATAATTCACTTCAGACCCTGATCACTATTTGTTTTATGGCTTATTGTTTATAACTCATCTTTTACTCTTAATAGCCCCTAACCAACCACAACAGAGAAAGCATTTATTAGCCCCCCAGCTTTCTATCCAACTTAAACTGAGAATCACCTGAAGTTGTTTCATTCTTTCACTGATATACAGACACCTGAGTAACCCCCCCCCAGACAAACCAAGTCAAAATACTCAAAAGTGAGCCTTGTTCTAGGCTGTCAACTCTCCCAGCTGACTGTGATATAAAACCAGACTAGAGATCAGCAAGTTAGGCAAGATATTTGCAAGTGAGCATTCTAATTCCTAGATGATCATGATAGAATCTAAAAATGCACACATCTGCATATGGTGGGTAACTGTTGATTTATCTGTATTGTGTACACCATGCCTTCCCTACCTCGCCTGTCATGAAAGTGAGCCCAGCAGCCTTTACTGTGGCCACAGCTAACACAGGGCAGAACAGACATCCAAGTAAGGTCAGTCAAATTCTCTGCCCTCTGGAACCTGTGAGTGTCATGGACATTAGAGCATCCTCTCTCACTGGCCATGAGCATATATGCATCCCTGGAACTGACAAGTCTCAGACCTGGCTATGTGAACTAAGAGGAGTAAGAGTCATACTAGAAGAGCAAAGTTAGACTGCATGGTTGATGAGGGAGAGAAGTGAGAACTGCTGACTTTCAGTTCTGCGCTAGAATCCACCATGAGGACTGGCAAGCCTTTGTTCGATTCCTGGAGCTATGCACTATGACCTTACAATTACCTTTCCCCGAGCGTAAAAGAGATACCACACAGTGGCCTGTTCCTTTAAGCCAAATGGCCAGAGACCAAGAATGCATGGTTGCTAAATGGCCCTGAAGTTCCCATATGACACAGTCTACCTGCTCATCATTGTGCCCACTACTTTCTGTATACTTACTGCAATTACTAATATACCAAACTGCCCTACAAGCCAATTATCCTCATCTCAGAGATCAGAAAACTGAGTAGCATAGAAGTGACCTGGCAGAGCTATTAGTGACCAGTCTCAGAATGGAATCAAGGTCAACTTAAATCAGGCCTGGGCTCATTCCCTTCCCCACTGTCCCTTGCAGCTATGACAAACCACAGCAGTCACACCTACAGAGACAGTGAAGATGAGGCAGTGTCTGAGTTAATGTCAATTGAACAGGATAAGTGGAATTCCAAATGTATGGTTATTCAGTGGGAACAACACTGAGCACCAAGGAGAACTTCAGGGGAAGGGATTATTCCTGTAAATTAACCAGCATTAGTAAGAACACACGTTTTATGAGGGAGTTTCTCCTTTTGTTTGATGAAGTTGCTCTCTAAGGTATATAACAAAAGTAAAATGAATCTCAGGAGTTTCTTTACTTCTCACACATATGCACATATGCTTTATGTGGCAATTTCTTCTGAGACCAAAACTTCCATCTTGATGAGAAACCCATTAAGACACAGTATGTTAATTAAAAAGGTGAAACAAATAGGTGTTCGACGGCAGCAGTTCTAACCTTCCTCATGCTGCAACTCTTTAATACAGTTCATGTTTTGTTGCCACTTCATAACTGTAATTTTGCTACTGTTATGAATCAAAATGAAAAGATGTGTGTTTTCTGATGGTCTTAGGCGAGCCTTCTGAGAGGGTCGTTCCAGCAGGTTAGGAAGCACTCTTCTAAAGGGCAATGAAAACAGTCTATCTGGGAAGCTGTAAACAACTCAAAGGCTGCAAGAAGTCCCTATGGCTCTCCCTCCCCAAGCACGCGCAGCAACAGACTGCCTGCCGACTGCCTGCCTGCCGACCAGCCTAAGCACACCCGAGATCAACAGAGCTGCCTGACATCTGCACAGCATCCTAGGAGCCGCAGGCCAGCTAAGCTGCCTGAAAAGGCACTCTCCAACCCCGGCAATGGCCTGCAGGTTGTGCAAGGAGCTCCAGGGTTCCACTTCTCATGAGCTGTGACCCACAATGCGGTGGCCTCTGGTGATACAGTTATCTGTCCCTGTAGGTAAGCGCTCACCTACATCCCTGTGAGTAGATCCCAATAAAACTGGATGAGCACTTGGGACTGGTTTTCTTTGGTATATCATTGGTTCCCTATCAGGGAGAGTAGATGTTTTGTTGATGCCTCCCAGGACGCTATGTTAGTTAAGCTTTAGTGCATAGTACAATACATTAAACTATACCTTTCTGATTCAGGATAAAGCAGAAACCATAGAAATAAGCACATTCCAACATAATATCTTAAAAAAAGACACCTCAATGGCTAATTAAAGGAAAATAATGTTTAAGTTTTAATAGTTAGAAATTAAACTATAAGTGTCTTTGTCTAATTGACTAATTTGACTAGTACTTTTTATTTCTATTCTCTAGATTGTTAAATCGCTTAAGTCAAATCAAAATGAGTGCACACTTGCAGAGTGAATACCTGAATACTGTGGCAAAAGCACAATGGAGCTCTCCCTCCTCCTTCAATACTAATAAGCATGGAGGACGGCTCCTGTGTCTTTAGATCTACCAGTCAAACAGGATACAGACTGCCCCCCCCCAGGCTAGCGAGCCACTTGTTGGGCCTGGGATATAGAGAACTATGAAGCACACAAACTCCCTTGACGGAGTTTAGAGCTCCCACAACCCAGCTTCATACAAGTTTGAGGCCAGTGTGGGCTATATTACCTCAAAATAAAAAATAAAGAGGCTAGAGAGATGGCTCAGCAGTTAAGAGCACTGACTGCTCTTCCAGAGGTCCCGAGTTCAATTCCCAAGCAACCACATGGTGGCTCACAACCATCTGTAATGTGATTTGATGCCCTCATCGGTGTGTGTCTGAAAGCAGTTACAGGGTACTCACATAACATAAACCTTTAAAATAAAATAAAGAAAATAAAAATTACAAAATAAGTTTATCACATCTACTGCTGAAGTAAGAAAATAAAAATGATAATAATGTCTGACACAATCACTAAAAAAAAGAAAAAAAAAAAAATACAGAAGTGGTGCCCAGAGAGCAACTGAACAGTCAGGGCCCAAGCACACTTATCTAGCAAGGCCTATTCCCTACTGGGACACCTCAGGAAGGTTCCCAAGCCTCTTTAGATCTGTGAGAGTCCTGCTTTCTTTTTTTTTTTTTTTTTTTTTTTT
>NW_022196915.1:73117415-73122985 GCF_008632895.1 Mastomys coucha
GAAGGAATGAAATGTCCACCTTTTGGTCTTCTTTCTTCTTGAGTTCCTTGTGTAATGTGGGTTGTTCAAGTCGTGTGTGAGGAGTTAGTGATTAAGACAGTGCCCAGCCCAAGGTCGGAGCAGTGTAAAGCAGCTGCTGTAAGGATGACGATTCAGCCAGTGTTTAAACCCATGTGATAGGAGCATGAGGTCAAATAGCAGGGAAGGTTTCCACCAGGATGCAGCAGCCAAGTTCAGCACAATGACTGCCGACTTCCACCACTAGAGTGCAGGTAGAGTGGAGATCTGAGGCAACACAAGGGAGCCAAAGGTGATCTATTATATTTGACCATCAGTGAGGTGGCAGGAAGCAAGGAATGTGAAGGTATCCTGGATCAAAGAAAGCTCCAGGGTAGGTAACCTTGGTGGAGTAGGGGTTTAGTAAGAAGCAAATGTTGACAGCAGAAGTGGGCATGGAAGGAAAGAGAGGCGAAGTCAGGGGCTAAAGGCTGAGATTAAGAAAAAAGGGGGAAAAAAAATACATTCAGGGCCTAAACTTGAGGATATGTGTCCCTCTCCAACGAAGGACGGAGTGCCCAGACACAATCCCTGTGTCTGACAGGAAAGACACAGTGAGAGGAGACAAAGGGAGAAAGTAAAAGAAAAAAGTCAAAAGGTTCAGTGGCAGAGCTCCTGTCAGATTCCCTTGCACATAAGCAGCCCTGTATGGCAGGCTACGTTTCAAGGTGATGAGGCCTCCAATACTTTGATGTGCAGCACCAGTAGAACTACTAACAGGTGCCACACCTGCACTGGTAAGCACTCTGCCTAACCTGTCATAATCCCAACCAGTGCTCACAACAATCCACATGCAGTGGCAATTCCCATCTTTCCAATAGGAAACTAGAAGCTCGCACACTGATTAAGAACTCCAGCTTAAACCTGAACTGTCACAGTGGTTGTGGCTGGGGCACAGACACTCCTGAACACTCCTGGTAGCTGTTACATGCCTTTGCCCAATACCCCTAGAACATTTTATAAAAGCAAACAGACATTTGAGCTATCTAAATTCCATTTAGGTGTAGATTAATCATGAATGAACGAAGAAACCAAGTGGTATAAAGTTCCTAGAGTAACTTGGCTTGTCAGTTAGGCAAGCATTTAGATTCTCTGAGCCTACAACAGGCAGCACAGTAAAAGTGACCCTCAGGCTTATAAGCATATGCATAAAGGAACTGAAAGCTTATTGAAGGCAACATTATCAATAAGAGCAAAACACCCTTTGACGGAAGTCTGAGTGAAGTTAGAACATGATTTTAATTGGAGACCTTCACCCTTTATAAAGAAATAAACCTGTCACATTGGATTTCTGGATGCAGATTATATGTACTCCATTTTTTATATTCATTTCTCAGGCTGTCAAATTATTCATTAAAAAGGAATTGTAATTGTCATTATGAATTGAATCCTAGCCAAAGTTTCAATAAACAAAAACAGTTTAATTCTAACGTCCATAATTAATGTCACCAGTGTGAAAACCTTTTATTCACAAATGAAATGTTACAAGGTTTACTTTATGACACAAATAAACAGCCTACCTTGGGAAAATGCAGCAATTAAAGTAAAAAAAAAAAAAAAAAAAAAAATCCCATATCCTAGGGAAATAGGTCACAATAAAATTACCCAAATGGAGCTAGAAGTTGTGGTACCTGTCTATAATGCCAACGTTTGGAAGACTGAAGCAGGAGGATCAGGAATTCAAAGCCAATCTTTACTACATACTGACTTCACAGTCAGTTTAGACTACATTAGACACTGTTTCAAATAAAATTACTTTAATCAAATACACAATAATGGATCTTACAATTTATCCATGTAACATACACTAAAGGTTTCAAAAGATTCTTCCACATACCTCCTGGAGGAAGCAGTGGCTCTCTGAACAGGCACTCTAGCTATTCTTTAATTTGTGAGGGTATGACTTGAACCTCATCTACCTGAACACTGCTCAAATCCCTCAGTACACAGAATGCCCTCATCAGACACATTAACTCATAGCCTCCTTCCTCCTTCCTTCCCAGTATTTAATATGTACCATGATGCTCAATGATTGGACACAAAGAAAATACTAATTCCATTTACAGATCAACTCAAAAGAAATAATAAAACTCAAAACCTGCTTTTAAAAAATATTTTTTTTTTATTTTAAGCCCTGTAAGACTTCCAGGAAATTACAGGGAGATAATATAAATGAAGGAGAGAGAAAGGACATTTCCATAGGATTTTTAAAGCTTCTTGGTGAACATCTCTTTTATGATTAAAGATATAAAAATATATTTAAGACTGCAAAGTTCTACATTACCCAAGACACTTATTAGAACTAACCTTCTGACACTCGCTGTATACATCCTTTGCTACTGATTAAGTGCTGACACCATTTTTGTCTCACCATTAAACAAAAAGCTATGCTGGAAAACTTTTGTTTGATTCAAGTACTTTAAATCCAATAAGAGTGACTTAGCTTTAGCAACAAATCATCGATTTATTAAACTAATGGTATTGTTAATTTTAATCCTAATGGTTTTATGGTTTTGTTTTGGATTCATATGTAAATCTAGCTTAGTTTGATAGCTACCAAAGATCCATAAGTATATTTACAATCCACTTTATACTTAGACATGTATTGGTAACATTATTTTTACTATCATTCCAGACGATTCCAGGGTACCACAGGTTTTTTTGACTGTTTCGTTTATATGGAGGTTTCATAGTTGCACTGCTCAGAAAGCTTTAGAAACCTGTCCTAACTATTAGCCCTGACCACAGCCCTGCCACCACTGTAACCTGGCACTGCCAAATAATGTTTCTGGCTCTGTATACCAGGAGGAAATAACGTAGTTTGACAAAGATTCTCCAGGGTGAGGAAGTTAGTCAAATATCCAATGTACGTGCCTAATGACCTAAAATACACATAGAAATTGCACTGCTACTATTACTATAGCAATCCTAGCTGCTTTTTACATAGCAAACACTCAGAGGTGACAGCCAGGAAGCACAGCTCCTCTAGGCCTATACTAACTTTGAGTCTGCAAAATTGCCCTGCTTTCCTTTTGAAGAAAGGAAGGTACCTAGAGGCAGCTACTCCCTGCAACTGCCCAGCTCACAACTGGCACAGTTGGGATCCGAGCCCTGGGAACAGGCGAAGTTACTGCTCATGTTAGCCATGTCCCTCTCCAAACAAAAACAGTAACAAAGAATGGCAGGGAGTTGTGCAAAAGAATAAAGTTCATAGCAAGCACTTCCAGAGAGCCTGCAGCAAGGTAACTGGAAACACGATCATTTCAGCTACAAAGCCGAACGTTTTTAAACTCTCACATTGTCTCCTAAGTTAATAATGACCACTTGCCTTGCAATTTGAGAACACTTGCTCCCAATGGTAAGGTGTTTCAATGCTATCCTGCTGCTCCCGAGGAGACATTACCTTTGTAGATGCTGTTCAAAAAAGGCTCGTGCTTTGATCCTTAATATCCCATGAAGTAAAAGGTTATGCTTAATCTATATTTTATAGATCTAAAAGTCAAATGAGGCTCCGGGATAAACAAGCACGGGTGTGAAGCAAGCATATTCCTCAGCATTCACTTGACGCCTGGTTTAGATGACGCTATGTGCTTAGTTAAAGACAACTTCATTAGTGTAATATCTTGTGGGGTTTTTTCCTTGTATTATTCTGCAAACATAAACAAGTTATATACATGTTAATTTACATTCTATATAAAAAGCCAATTTTAAATCCAATTTATAAGGCAATAAATATATAAAGATCCTAGGACACAGCAATAAAGTTATGCCATAAAGCAGAGTTAATTCAAGGCAACAATAATAAAAGCATGACAAATTTTAGCATTCCACCAACTGCACAAAGGTGTTTCAGGTAACATCTGTTCAGAAGCAATTGCTACAAGACAGACTAGATGCGATGCAAGGTTTCACAGTATAATAAATGTATGTCAGTTTGCTAGCTTCATAATTAAAGACATGAGCCTTTGAAAAAAGCAATTAAGCCTTGCTCTAAATCTGAGACAATCATCCCTATGCCCACCCATCCTTACACTCAAAGAAAAAGATCCAGCCCAGTATACAAATACCAAACACTACATCTCTGTTCTCGGCAGCTAATTGTACTCCCAAAAGAGCCGCTTGATACATTTTTCATAACTCGTACATTTAAAAAAAAAAAAATGGAGGGGTGGTGACATAAAAACCAAGCCTAGATTTCTTACAGCTGTATAACCTCTAAACCTCAATATTCCTATATCTGAAGTTAGAGAAGAAAGAAACTGTTGTGCCTTCTTTGGGAGGGCATCTCTTTGGAAGGCTGGGCTCTACCCATAAGGAAGACTAGAAGGGGAAATCTGAGAAAGGTTAAGGCTAGTTCTTAGAAAAACACCCTAAATAAAATGGTTTTCCTTGCAAATGAAGGTTACTATGATTGATCCATTACATATAGACTGTTGCTATGATATGCATGAAGGCACCCAAGGCCTTCAACTAAGAACATTATCTGGGTTCTGGATTCTTTAGGATGACCAAGTATCTATGTGTTCTAGGCCAGCCTGGGTCTACACAGTTAGGCCAGCCAGAGCTGTATAGTGAGACTCTAATTCAAAGAGACAAAGATGACAAGGACAAAGATGAAGGCGAAGGGGAAGGATGAGTGAGGAGAAGGGAGGAGGAAGAGAAGGAGAAGAAGAAATGTAAACAGATTAGATTGTGTTAAGACTTTTCAACATGATCATCCCTGTAACTATAACACCTGCTTGACTTCCTATTATAGTTGGGAAAAAAATAACACAAAGTAAGTGGCTAAAACCACAAATTCGACAGGCTGTGGTGGCGCATGCCTTTAATCCGATCACTTGGGAGGCAGAGGCAGGGGGATTTCTGAGTTCGAGGCCAACATGGTCTACAGAGTGAGTGAGTTCCAGGACAGCCAGGGCTATACAGAGAAACCCTGTCTTGAAAAACCAAAAAAAAAAAAAACAACACAAAATCATCCAGCAGTTCTAGAGGGCAAAAGTTCCACATAGGTTTTACTGTACTAAAGTCAGCGCGCTGTTGGGCTGCCCTACTTGACACTGCAAGAGCATGTGTTAGGCCATACGCTGGACACAGGTTCTTGGGAGAACACTGACTCCCAGTTTTTGATGGCTGCATCACTAATCTGTCACCACAGTCACATCGCCTTCTCCTCCTGTCAGCAAAACCTCACCTCTCATTCTAATAACGCAAAATAACCTGCCATTTTTAGCCTGCAAACATTACAGTAAAGTTCTTTTTTGCCATATAAGGTAACAGCCAAAGGCTCCGCAGATTAAGGAGTAGAATATCTCCCTACACCTGCTTCCAAGCACACCCAGACAACAAAGCAAGCCTGTCACTACACCTGTCCTGATCTCACTTCTTCCTAAATTCTATCATGAACACAAGTTGTCCCACTCTCTACCTCTTCCTGCCTCAAAATCTATGACCACGACGTTATTACCTACATATTTATTAAAGATATTATTTTATTACTACTGGTAATAGTTTTT
>NW_022196915.1:73122995-73124380 GCF_008632895.1 Mastomys coucha
CTCAAACTCCTAAAATCCATAATGGAACGCTGATTAAGGGTCAGGACCTTGTGACACATGCCTCAAATGACAAACAAGTCTACTAATTAAACTTTGTAGGAAGCCATGGCCTTGGTCTGAGCATCTGCTCTCAACCCAGCCAACCAACCCAAGAAGTTCAATCACAGTAACTGAGTTTGGCACCAGTTAACTCATTAGGCTCATCAATCACTAGTTCAGCTACGACCAAAAGACTGACTTCCTGTACCTGGAGGTCCTGCTTCGTGAATGCTGACAACAATCGGCTTGGAGCTCCTCTAGTTCTGGGAGTTGTCTAGCCATTTTCCTTTTGTTTTACTTAAGTAAAGTCTATTAAATTAACTGGTCTAAGGACTGTTTCTTTTAACACCACCTACCAGTATACTACAATTAAATATATTGGTATTTAAGGCTTGGTCATTCATAAACAATGCCCCCAAATGGTAAATATACCCCAGTCTCAACTGATAGACCTAAAGCTCAGGGATCACTGCAGAGGAGACAAGGCAGAAACATCTAAGAGCCACAGTAACAGGATCAAAACAAAGCAAAAAAAAAAAAAAAAAATCTCACAAGGGATTATAAAGATATAATCAAGCAAGAACAATCTACTTGATAGAAACCATTAAAGACAAGATTTACCCTAAAGGGTGTGAGAACTTTGAAAGACTAATCCCTAATTAAAGAACTCCTCTACCCATTTGGATTAGTGATTTACAGGTCTTGTGCTGGAAACTGGCACCCACAATACAAATGGAGACTTCTCCCAAAAGCCATGTCTTGGTCAGTATGGACCTAGTGACAGTCGGTGACTAGCTATGTGTGGCTAACAGCAGTTAGAGGACCAAGCCACAGCAAGTAGGAAAACCTTTCCAGGCGGGAAAGAGGCCAAGGTGCTGCCTATAAGACCTGGAGGAGGCTCCAGGTGCAATTACTTTACTGAATTCTATCTCCCTCTTAAAGTCTCTACAGAGCCCATCCTTCCCTCTCAGCACCGTCCAACCGCACGGCCCCCTCCCACCCCCGAGGGCTAGCTCAGCACCTATGCGCAGTGCTTCCTGTGTCAGCCAAGGTGGTTGGTTTGCAAAAGGCACACAGTAGTTGGCTCAGGCCAACGTCAGTCTTTTACAGACCACCTTCTACTATTTTCACTTATCTAGGAAGACCGAACATAAGCTACAAATATTTTTACCCAATTCACAAATGACTCAAAGCCCACAGTTTTACATTCAGTAGAAAGCAAGAATTCATTTGTCTGCCTCATCAACACAGGATCCAGTAAGCATCGGAGACAGGGTTTAACTAAGAGGACCAGTTTACAATCGGTGCGACTATTGGCTTGCCGCTTTATAGAAGGGAACAAAAAA
>NW_022196915.1:73124392-73132926 GCF_008632895.1 Mastomys coucha
AAAAAAAAAAAAAAAAAAGAAGAAGAAGAAAGAAGAAAGAAACCTATTAAATCATTGCTACCCTTGCCCCAAGGCAAACCTACATTACTTGTTCTAAAAGCTCAGAAAGTGCTAGTGACCCGATGAAATCAGGCTAACATCGCTTCATCTTAATCAAGAAAAAAGTCAAGAATTGAGTTGACATCCAGCAATAAAGCTGACTAAACTACAGACCAATCATACCATCCCCAAACAAGAGTGCCATTATGTGGTTATCAGGCTGTGAGAGGCTGAAAGAGCTGCTCACGAGGCAAATGAGAGCAAGCAATGGGTCTCTGGCAAAAACACATGTGGGGTGGAAGAATTCAATACGAAAAAGCAGGCTGCATCCTCAGGCTTCTGGTGCAAACAGAAGAGCACCTCCACAGAGAAGCACCCCAGTTCAGGCCTCCTGGAATCCCACTGGCTTGACGTGAGGTGCCAACTTCGGCCAACAAGGAGGAAAAAGCAAGTGGCCATGAAGTCAAGCCAGTGTAGATCCAAAGACTGCACACACCAAAACTATTGAGGAATAAACAGCCAAGACACACAGGGCTATCAAGAATGCCCAGATGGGTACGAAAAGGAAGCAAGCTATGGAATCTACCAAAATAAAAAAAATGTCAAATATCCAAGCCAGCAAGATGGAGTAGACACAGCTGAGGCCAAGTGGATGGAGCAGAAGACCCATGTAAAGAAATCGCTGTGCACGCAGCCTTCTCCAGAGTCTAGCTGGCAAGTGCGGCTCTCACGCCTTAGCAAGGAAACTTCTCTTCGCAACAGATGATCCACAACTATCAGACACACGGCTGGAGAGCCCAGTCCGGTTTATTCGTCTGCAAAAGAACCCCTGCACCCAAGGCTCAGGGGTCACTGCAGAAGAGGACACAGAAAGACTGTGAGAGCAGGAGGAGCAGGAAGGATGGAGGATTCTGCCTCCAAGAGATGTCGGAGAAGCTGTACCCATGAAGGCTCGCCAACAAGACCTGAACAATAAGAGCACCAAGAAGACATGCTAATCTGGAAGGGGAAAAGCTCAGATGGGCTCAACCCTGGACAAAGAACTTCAGGCAAGAAGGAACGCTGAGAGCAGAATAGTCTTCCCCAGGAAAGAGCACACCAACATGCTATCCAATAGCAAACGATCAGCCCTGAAAACAGGCCTAACGGTCTTCGTGTGTGGCAGTTTCCTTGGAAGGGAGAACTGCAGTTATTAGCAAGACTCTGGAGAAGGAAAGGGTGCGTCCGTACAGCCCACTACAGGGTCTAAGCAGGTGATACTGCTACATTTAAGATCACATGTATGTATAGTTTACAAATACACATATGGATATAACAACAACTAAAGAAAAAGAGGCCATAAATTGTAAGAAAGGGGATGGTACATAGGAGGAGCTGAAGGGAGGAATGGGAATAGGAAAAACGATGTAATTATAAAATCTCAAGATGTTAAAAATTAAAATAATAAAATTAACATGTAAGTAAAAGACTAACTGCAGAGATCATCAAGAATCCAAATTACTTCTAAATGAATTATGAAGTCATGATTCAGATCAAGCCCCACCCATGAACTCAACGGTGTAGAGCTCATCATCTTAGAACTTCAGCATGTTGGCTCCTAGACTTCATTTCACCTTTGTGTGACTTTTAACAAATGGTATGGTCATTATGGCATACCTGAGAAATTAAAAAAATCACAATCGCCAGCCTTCAGTAAAATCAAATATTGATTAAAGAATGCTATGTTGTAAACTAGGGAAAAAAAAAACCACACTTCTGCGGCAGTCCAGACAAAATACACTAAGTACTAACCCAGAAAGTAAATTATAAAAAGTAGAGATGGCATCATCTCATGGATTCCTCTCAGAGTGGACAGAATCTATCATGACCAAGTTAACTCTCTCCTAGTCAGTCTCGAACCTGAGCAGAGAGCAGAAATGAAGCACAACCTCTCCACAAAATGCTGCTATTCCTTTTGTTATTTTGATGTTCCTTTCTGTACAATCAATCCCCACTGTTGCTCAGTAAGGGACTCAATATCCCATAGCTCTGCTCTCAGCTGTATTCAATTACAAGTAAACATTATACTTAGCAATTGATTCACAATCTATTCTATCCATAATTTGAATATTATCATGGCTTAAACTCCTGAAATTGCATCCGACAAGGAAAGTCAAATGCTGTTACTATCAACAAAATAATAATAATAATAATAATAATAATAATAATAATAATAATAATAATAATAACAATAATTTTCCCATACTAAGGAAAATTAACAGTCAGTATTAAGTGTCCAATTCTCTTGGACTAATACCAAAATCTACAAACCCAATCAGACAAACCGAATGAAATCATCCTCATTACCTATTTTTCTTCCAGCTGACATTGACAAAAAGCTTACCAGGTGCTAATCATAGCTCTTCCTTAAGCTTTAAGAACGCAAAGCCAACCCGATTAACGAGTTTCAGATACTTGGAAGACTCCTTCCAAGCCAAACATGACATTCTTTAGCAGTGACTACACAACCCGCCAAGTTTGAAAACGAGTTGACTCAACTTGTAAAAATGTGTCCACCTTAAAAGGTTCTTGTTGAATTAAAATATTAGACAGGGGAGGGAGGACTACCAGCTAGAAGTTCACTTTCTGTCTTACTGTCTGTTATACTAAAGAGGTGGGGAAATTTTTAACTTTTCTTTAAAAATGCAGAATCCGCCTTGATGACGTCAGTACATAGCCATTTGAACTGTTTTTCAGATCCGCCCTAAGAATCGCTGGGCTTCACGGACATCAGGGCATTCGTCCCAGGAAGGAATCGAATCCCGCCTTGTCACTGTGGATCTAAGCCGATTAACAGCTCTGGCCTTCTGAAACAAACCTAGCTCCTAGCTCCTGGGGAAGTCATCTGGGGCACGGGAAGCTGAAGGCCCCGGGGGTCGCCGCACCCCGTGGCTCTTGCCCACACTTACCAACTTGGGGCGCTTCTCCCCGGGTTCGAGGGAGCCTGCGGGCGGCACGGACGGCAGGCCCTTCCTCCGCGACGCCTTGCTGTCCCGGCCGAGAGCGCGTGCCCGGTGCTTCTCCATCTTCCCGGGTCTCGGTCGCGACCTGAACTGGAGCCACGCTCTGCACGCTCACCTTCCGGGTCCCACGGCCGCTGCGCATTAACCGCTGCACCCTGCAGGGCCAATACATCTGAAATCTCCCGCCACCACAAGCAGCCCAGTCAGCCAATCCCGCGCCGCAGATCCAGTGACGCAAGCACCCGCCTTTTCCGGGGATGCCAAAGACTGGGCCTGATTGGCCCCTCGGCCTGTCCATCGTGCTTCTCGCCCTCTGGCTGTGCAGGCCGCTTGCCCGAAAGTACGCAGTAAGGTACTGGTTTGGGAAGCAAGGTTGAGCTGAAGAGTCTCTAGCAGGGCTTTTCTTGGACTTTGAGGGTAGGTTCTTGAAAAATCTGAACCTCAGGAAACCTCTCTCGGTACTGTTTGAGCAGCATTGAATATGAAAGCAACTGGTAATCCTCTGACCGGTCTCTGGAGATCTCAGGGTCTAGGAGAAGTACTTCTAGACCCTACTTGGCAGCGCCCATGCCTCTTAGAAGGGATGTTTACCATATTTGATTACCTTTTATATAAAAATACAGCTGTCGCCTCAGAGGGAATAGAGTTCATACTAGAACCAGAAATAAGTGACTGCAGCTAGGTCATGAACATCGGTTGAAGCGGAGGAAAGTCATCAGGGAACTTTTCAAACACATTAGGACAAACAAGCCTTCAGGTGCTATGAGATGCACAATCTTTGGTTTGAGGTTGGTAGAAGTTAGTGGACTTTTAAGGAAGAGCAAAAGTTATCACGTGATAGTCGTAAGAATGCTAGATCTAACACAGTGATGAAAGGATAATTAAGTGAGCCACGGTTACTTGGCCCTGGATTTGCAGCATTCCAGTTCTCAACAATCATGGGAATTCTAACGAGTCAATCAAGCGGGTAGAATATTTAGTACAGGTGTGGCTTCTTCTGGAACTTAGGTTCACATTGTTGAGCACTGACAGCATGCCTAAAAACCTAAGTGCTTACTCGGGGTCAAGCAAAAATTAAAAGGAACACAGCCCTTACAATTCATGGTTTAATATGTTTCACAGATGTTGCCACAAATAGTCAATCTAAAATTATAACAGCCCTTCTACCGGTTTTTAAGTTCAGGTGGCGATCCTTAATATAAAGTAGAAGGCTATGGTGTTAGCGTCCGAACCTGAGCTCAAGGCAAGGAAGCACCTATCCTCAGTATGCCAAATAAGGACATTAGTAACGGGAGCTGGTGAGATGGCTCAGCGGGTAAGAGCACCAATTGCTCTTCTGAGGGTCATGAGTTCAAATCCCAGCAACCACACGGTGGCTCACAACCACCTGTAATGAGATCTGATGCCCTCTTCTGGTGCGTCTGAGGACAGCTACAGTGTACTTATAGTAAATACATAATAAATAAATCTTTAAAAAAAGACTTTAGTAACGAAGAGAAAACTCTGAGGACAGCTACAGTGTACTTATAATAAACACATAATAAATAAATCTTTAAAAAAAGACATTAGTAACGAAGAGAAAACTCTGGAGATCCATTCAGTGTGGCTACACAAGGAAGAGTAACAAAGAATTTCAGCAATCTCTCAAATCCATCTTTGAATCCCTGACATGAGGTTTGGATTTAAATAGTGGGCAAGCTCTGGGCACTCTGAATCTGGCATACTCATTGCCATGGCTCCCACATGGACTACAAGGTGACAACAGGCTATCAGTTCTGAGTCACATCTCTTCCTAGGAGATTAATTGTCCCTCTGGCTGGCCCCAAGACTCACCCTTTTCTTTCTCCATTGTTGAATAGGGAGTGGCTGGGTGGTTACAATGGAAAGGATCATGGAGAAAACTGGCAGGGCATTCACATAAGAGCCATGGCAGGCAGCAAAGCCAAGAGAGGTCAAGAGCACAGAGTTGATGGAATGTATCTGGCATATATTGAAGGTCCTTGAAATAAAAGCAGAATAGAAGAATTTGTTGTGTACACGGAAGGTCAAGTTACAACACTAATGCAGTTTTCTCACACATCACTGCCTCTTCCCCTTTAAACATCATCTTTGCCTTTGAACTATTTCCTTAAAGATATTGATCTTCTGACTATATGGAGGTGAATCAAGCCAAGACAAGTAAACATAAACTATTGATTTTGGTACAAGAAACAATTCTAGGTATTTCGCAGAGACTAGCTCAGGGATTCAGAAAATGAACCTAAGGTTTCGAGTAAGTTTTCATCTACAGCTTTGGGAGGTTTAGGTTCGATTCTGGTCTTGCAGGTAGTATTTGCTCCTTTTCTTGTTATAATGTTAGTTTTTATTATTGTCACACAACCAGCACATATACTAAAGGAGGATTCCAAGAGGTCATCAAGATTGCCAGAAGAGGTAGCTAGCTCCGTCATGATGAACAAGGAAGATGAAGCTTCCGAAATTCTTGCCATTTGTTAGCTGTATGGTGGTGGAGGTGATGTGGAAATTTCTTTGCTTCTCCATCAGCAAATACTTCACATAGGGATGCTTCAGCTTACGTACAGAAGACAACAAACAGAAAGCACACAGAACTGCCTATTAATGTGATGCAGCCAAAGACACCTAAGAGACATACATACCTATAGTTGGGACAGTTAGATTTATTTCAGAGCATAAGAACATAAGTATGATGAACTACAGGACTCTTAGGAGATGATGCTGCAAAGCACTTGAAAGATCTACATTTTGCCTTCGTGGTTTGAGGAAAACCTCACAGAATACTGTTAGGAGGAATGACCTGGATATCTTGATGTTTTCTAGGAGCGTGGCAGCATGAAGCTGTAACTAACAACATGGCAGATACAACATGGCAGAGGGATAGGCCACGTCGAAAGACAAAATTCAAATGAATTGAGTTTTAAAAAGTAATTGCATGATACTTTCCACTGTAGGAAAATACCCTTCATCCTATGAGTTGCAAGGACTGTCCACTGAGCTGAGCAAAGCCTGTAGCTTCATCAGCAGGAAAGGGCTAAAGACAGCCAAACTGAAGACTGAAAAGCAGACCAGTCTCTTCTCAGTCATTTCAAACAGGAAGGGTGTATTGAGGTAGGAAGAACCGCCCTAGCTAAGGGGTTCCACCGGCCTGGGGGGGAGTAGCAAATGAGAGGAAGAAACAGACTATTTATCTCCCTGCACTTCCCACCTGGAAACAGACACTACTCATCTCATCTCACCAACGTGCTTCCCACCTGCTGGGGCATCGTGAGCAGCTGCCCTGTTGCTGAAGTTCTGTCTTTCGAGTGTAAGTGTCATGACTTACACTCTACCTTGGAGTCAAAATAGACCCTTCCATCCTTCATTTGATTTTGTCAAGTATTTTATGGCAACAAGAAGAAGATGAATTACTACAAGGGGAAACGCTCCCTTTAGAGTTTAGAGTTTTTTAGAGTTTAGTGGGAACGAGTGACTCTGTTTTCGGTCTGCAGGAACCCTTATCCATAGCTGAGCCCATAACGAAGCTTACTTAGTGCTCAATGGCTTCCCATAAGTTTACATCTTATGAATATCTCGATATTACATACTAATTTTTTTCTATGCTTAGACAAAGTTAAGCAGTGTTGTTTTGCCTTATTTCATCATGGTTACAGAGTGCCCTTATCTGGCTCTGGTGTTCTCTAGGTGTTATGTAGCAGGACAGCAGCCACATGACCTGGCTTTGAGTGTCAGATCAGTTTCTTAAAAACATTGAACCTACTTCAAAGTGTCAAGATGTCAAGTTGATGCTTTCTTTCTCAGGCCCTTGGCACTTAAAAGATTCTAATGTAACTAAACAGGAGCTTGAGTTTCTAGTTTAGAAAGAGCCTTCTGGAAATTCACCACAAATGCAATACTCTGTTGAATAGAATGTTTGGAGAACTTTTAAGTATGTTTGTGGTGGTTTGAATATGCTTGACTGGTTGGCTGGGGCACTATTTGGAAGTGTGGCATGATAGGAGGAGGTGTGGCATGATTGGAGGAGGTGTGGACTTCTTAGAGGAAGTGTGTCACCTTAGGGATGGGCTTTGAGGCTCCTGTGCTCAGGCTCTGTCCAGTGCAAAAGAGATCCTCCTCCTGGCTGCCTGGAGAAGACTCTGTCCTCCATCAGGTCAAGTGTAGAACTCACTGGGCAGTGGTGGCGCCCACCTTTAATCCCAGCACTTCGGAGGCAGAGGCAGGCAGATTTCTAAGTTCGAAGCCAGCCTGGTCTACAGAGTGAGTTCCAGGGGCTAAACAGAGAAACCCTGTCTTAAAAAAAAAAAAAAAAAAAAAAAAAAAAAAAAAAAATGTAATACTTCCAGCACTAAGCCTGCCTGGATGCTGCCATGCTTCACACCATGATGATAATGGACTGAACCTCTGAAACTGTAAACCAGCCCCAATTAAATGTTTGCATTTATAAGAATTCCCTTGGTCATGGTATCTCTTCAAAACAACAAAACCCAAACTTAGATAATATTTTATGCATCATTTAAAGCTGAAAGTCACAAGAAGTAGATAAATAGAAGTTGGTTAGACAAGGGAATGCTATTGCATATTTTAAAATGACTAGATGAATAATATTTAGATATCAAAATAAATTAAAAAAATCAATTAGAATCAAGTGTTATGACACACACCTGTATTTCTGTAATTCACAGGCCGAGACAGAGGCCTAAGGATAGCCTGGTCTACACAGCGAATTCTGAACCACCCAGTAGTATATAGACTCTGGCTCAAAAAAGGGGGAGAGCGAGAGTAATGTAGATGCATCTCTTATTTTTCTGAGAGAAATCATGCAGCAGTTATTGAACTGATGTTTTAAATAATGAGTATGAATATAATCAAAGTATATCATATTTATACAAAAACATCAACATGTGGTCCGTTACTTTGTGCAGCTAATTGTGCTGCTGAAACTAAATAAAATAAAATGTTGCAACCTGGGAAAAGAGTAAGTACTTTGGAACAGGACCTCACTGTTTCATCCAGATCGGACTTTTAAAGCGTATGATCCTTCTGCCTCAGCTTCAGGAGGACTGGGATGTTAGGCTTATGCCACCACTTCAGCCTCAAAAACAAATCACATTATATTTCTTTTGTTTCTCCCCTTATATTGAAAATAGTTTTTTTCCTCACATAATATAAACTGATTATAGTTTCCCCTGTCTCGACTCCTCCCAGTTTCTCCCCATCTCCTCTCCTTCTGCATCCACCCTCTTTCTGTCTCTCCTTATAAAACAAACAGGCCTCTAAGGAATTATAATATAATATATATATGTGTATATATATATAATGATATAATGATAAAATATATAAATATATAAACAAAAACTAACACATTGGAATAGGAGAAAAAAAAACAAGCAGAAAAAGAAGATCCCAAGAAAAAGCACATGAAACATAAAAAGATGCAAAGCCTCTACTCATTCCACATTCAGGAATCCCCCCCCCAAA
>NW_022196915.1:73132936-73161652 GCF_008632895.1 Mastomys coucha
AAAAAAAAAAAAAAAACACAAAACTAAACCCATAAACTAAAGTAAGAAAACCAGTTTAAGATAAAATGACATTATGAGACAAGGAACCTCCAATAATGTCCTTGAGCTAATTCTCTACTGTCCATCTAGTGCTAGGCATGCCACCTACCCTTAAGAGTGGTTTGTTGTGCCAGGGAGATGCCTCAGCAGTTAAGAGTACTGACTGCTTTTCCAGGGGATGCAGGTTCAATTCCTGTTGGGTTAAAATTTTCAAACCCCTCTTTTAAGAACATTTCTTAATCATTTTAACCTCCCTTTTAGCTGATCACCCACCAGAGGTAGTAGAAAAGAAAGGTTATTAGGATATGCGGGAAGCGGACCTGTTTAGAAATCGCTTGGAACAAATCCAATCTGCGTTGTCAGGAAATCAGCAGTTCAGTCCACAGTGTTAGGATAGCAAACAGGAATCAGCAGCAGTAACACGACCTAGCAGAAATAGCCAGGCCTGGGCCAAATCAGCATGAGTCGTCAGGAGTGACCAAGACTACCATGGACGCCAGGGGTAGTTCTTGACTGTGCCCTCTCTCAGCAAAGACTTGAGACCAAGAAGCTGCAAAGCTAGCTCTGCAGGTCTCCCATCACTGTCCATTGGGTCCTATTTATACCCCTCCAAACATCACTGGTCTTGCCTCAGCACATGAGTCTGTCATAGCAAAATAGCTGAAATCTCTCTGCCAGTTGGCCAGGAGCTCAGCTATGCAATGTAAGGCAAACCAATACATGCCTGTTGTTAGCAAAGAAGCCTTCATCACGTGTCCTCTCAAAAGCTTGCTTTAGCAAAACATTCTTTCACCTGTTTCGGCTTCAGCAAGATGTTCCTTCACGCGTCTGCCTTAGTGAAACTCGATCCAACACAACTGACAAAACCATCAGTTTCCACTTCAAATTCCCAGCGCCCAGGTGGCAGCTCACTGCTATTTGTAACTCCAAGATCTGACACCCTCACATAAACATACATGCACGCAAAACACCTATGCACATAAAGAAAAAAGTTACTTTGTTTGCCATAGTGATGGCACATGCCTTTAATCCCAGCACTTGGGAGGCAAAGGCAGATGAATTTCTGAGTTTGAGGTCAGTCTGGTCTACAGAGTAAATTCAAAAGTGAATTCCCAGCTACACAAAGAAACCCTGTCTCCAAAAAACAACCAAATAAACAAACAAACAAAAAGTAGTTTAGTTCTCCAGTGAGACACCCTTGGAGAGAAACCAAAATTTTACTTGGTGGTTACTTTGACAATGTTTCAGACAGGGTGGTACACGTCTCCTGTCAGCTCTAGAACCCAAACTGGTGAAAACCCATGGAGGCTCTGTGCATACTGCCTTTTAGAGGGCCTTGTTTGGGTCTCCTCCTTTCCCTGTGGCTCTTACATTCTTTCCACCTCCACTTCCATATGGTTCCATGAGTTCTGAAGGAAAAGAATTCATGGAGACATTCCATATAGGATTGAATGTTCCAAGGTCTCACACTCTGCACAGTGTTTGACTGTGGGTCTCCATATTCCTTCCTATCTGCTGCAGGAAAAACTTCTCTGATAATGGCTGAGCAAAGCGCTGATCTATGAACACAGCAGAATGTCACTGGGAGTCATTCTATTGCTACCTTTTTTGTTTGTTGGTTTCTTTAAGAAAGTTCTGTTTGGATTTATTCTAGGTCCCTGGGCTATCTAGTCTCACCTTCTTGGGAACCCAAGCAGTGTCGGGTATGGCTTCCATCTTGTGGAGTTTGGTCACCTAATTGGTGTTGGGTATGAGTTCCATCTGGTAGAGTGAGCTTTCAATCAAATCAGAGATTGGTTGCTACCATATCTTCCAGGAAGGACAACATTGCAGGTCCAAGGGTTTATTGCAAGATGGTCTTTTATATTTCTCTTTTGGTAGCCTAGAGCACCTTCCTGTACTAAAAATGCTAGCACTTAGGAGCGAAGGCTCTATGTATACCACCTCAGTATCTCCATGTTCAAAGAGTTGTGTACATATTCTCTTCAGCAATGGGTCTTGCCATTGGTTTACAGAGAACAAACTAAAGTCTTAGAAACAGCCTTTTTTTTTTTTGGACGTCCCTATGGGATCCTGTGGGCCAACAACTCAATTATATGTGACCCATTTCCAGTACTGGATGCTTCACTTGATGAAAAGAGATGCCCAAGTGGGGCTCTGTCTTCCCCATTATTTGATGTCATTTAGATCACTTATATATGTATATAATTTAAGAAGCTTCTACTGAATTAGGTTTCCATACTTCCTATCAAATGGACCTTAATTTTAGCTCACTTCCCTTGTATTCCCCTCCTCATCCTGCTCTTCTCTATCTCCATATGATCCTCTCAATCTAATCTCTCTTCATCCATACATCCATAACTGTCTATTCCTAAGGAATCTATCTGTTACCCATAATCCTGTACTCTATACCTAATTTCTTTAGTTGTAAAGATTGTAGCTTGCTTATTATTAACTCAACAGCTAACATCCACATATAGGTAAATTTATACCATATGTGTCTTTCTGGGTTTGGGTGGCCACACTCAGGCTGCTTTTTGTTTTGTTTTGTTTTCCTAGTTTCATCCATTTTTACTTATGAGTTTCATGATTTCACTTTTTTTTAAAAAAAAATGGCTAAATGTCACTCCCATGTGTAAATATACCACATTTTCTTTATCATTTTTCTGCTGAGAGTCATCTAGGTTGATTCCAGCTTCTGGTTATTATGAATAGAACAGCAATGAACATGGTGGAGCAAGTATCCTTGTGGTAGGATGAAGCATCCTTTAGGTATATGCTCATGAGTGGTCCAGCTGGATCTTGAGGTAGATGGATTTCCATCTTCCTGATAAACCACCTCATTGGATTCCATAGTGCCTATAGAAGTTTGCACCCCCACCAGCAATAGGTAAATCTTCTCTTTATTTCACACCTTTGCCAGCGTTGCAGTCTGTCTCTTGTGTTATTGTTCTTAGACACTCTGACAAGTATAAGGTGAAATCTCAAAGTGGTTTTGATTTGCTTTTCCATAATTACACAGAATGTTGGACATTTCTGTCTTTTTCAATCATGTGAGTTTCCTCTTTTGAAAATTCTCTGCTTATTTACATACCTCATTTTAAAAATTGTCTCTTGATATCTAGTTGGGTTTGGTTTTTTTGTTTTGTTTTTTGTTTTTGTTTTTGTTTATTTTTTTGAGTTCTTGACAAATGTTGGAGAGCAGTCCTCCTTTCTGGAGGTGGTGCTTTGTCTGATGATGGTGTCCTGTGCCTTATTGAAGCTTCTCAGTTTCATGATGTCCCATTTATTAATTACTGATGTTCGTGCCTGCGTTAATGGCATTCTGTTCAGAAGTCTTTTCCTGTGTCAATGAGTTCAAGGCTACTTCCACCACCCCTTCTCTTCTATCAGGTTCAGTGTATCTAGTTAGATGTTGTGTCCTTTGGTCCATTTGAAGTTGAGTATAGTGTGCAGTGTGATAAGTACAGATTTATTTACATTCTTCTACATGTAGCCATCCAGTATGACCAGAACCATTTATTGAAGATGCTGTCTTTTTCTCCAGTGGGTATTTCTAGCTTCTTTATCAAAAATCAGATGTTCATAGATATATTCAGGGTCTCAATTAGATTCCACTTATCAACATGTCTGGTTTGTACTATTTTTATTATTATAGCTCTGTGGTAAAATTTTGAGAAAGTAACTTCAGCAGTTCTTTAATGAAAGTATTATTTTAGCTATCCTGTTGTTTTAGTTAGGATTTTACTGCTGAGAACAGACACCAAGGCAACTCCTACACGGACAACATTTAATTGGGGTTGGCTTACAGGTTCACAGGTTCAGTCTATTATCATCAGACAAGAGCATGGCAGCATCCATGTAGGCATGGTGCAGGAGGAGCATCTTCATCAGAAAACTGCTGGAAGACTAGCTCCTATGTGGTTAGGAGGATGGTCTCACTGCCCACTCCACAGTGACACACTTCCTCCAACAAGGCCACACCTCCTAAGGGTGCCAGTCCCTGGGCCCAAGCACATTCTAGCCACCACACCTGTGGTTTTTGATTTTTCCATATAGTTAGGGATGGGATAAAGGAGGGGTATTGAGGAGGTCCACGTGGGAGGAAAGTATGGTGTGTCACCAGGATCTGCTTAGTCCTCTGGGAATGAAGGCACGGTGTGGAGAGGCCACAACAGACGGCCTGCTACAGAGTTGGGATGAGACTGGGGGATTGGATTTGGAGGAGAGAAGGGGAGTGAATATCTGAAGCCTGCCTGTCTGCTTCACTGGTCCACTCGCAGGCTTGCAGGCTTGACTGATGGAGTTAGGACCCAGGATAGCTGGATGAGTGAGTGGGAAGAGGAAGATTAAAGAAGATCTGTTATATCCACTAGGGATGGGGGTAGAGAGGAGGGGGAGGCCATGCAGGAGGTCTGTTACAGAGCTGAGGGGGAGACTGAGGGGTTGGATTTAGAAGAGAGGAGACAGAAGTGAAAATCCACAGTTAGCCTACCTGCTTTTCTGGCTGGAGTGGTTGGAGATTCCCAAAGAATGCCTTCTGGAGTTGGAGGTTAGGATAAAGTGATGGAAGCAAGGGGATTCTGTATGATCCACTGGAGATGGGGGTGGGGGTTGGGTTGCAGGAGGTGGTCTGCTGTGAAGCTGGGGATGAGCCTAGGGGATGGGATTCAGAGGAGAGAAGGAAGAGTTATATTTGCTTCCCTGACTGGAATGGTTTGCAGATACGGTGATTTGAATAAAAATGTCCCTGCTAGGGTCATACATTTGAATGCTTGGTCAGCAGAGAGTGGAGGTATTTAAGGAGAATTAGAAGGATGCCTTTTTGAAGAAAGCGTATCGCTGGGGATTGGATTTGAGGTTTCAAAAACCCATGCCAGGCCCAGGCTCTCTTTCTATGGCTCTCTGCTGTGTGTGTCTCAGAATATAAAGTTCTCTGCTCCAGGGTCATGCCTCCCTATGTGCCACCACGCTCTGCGAAGTGATGGTAATGGAGTAAATCCATAAGAATGTAAGTAAGCCCCAATTCAATGCTTCCTTTTATACAAGTTGTTGTGGTCATGGTGTCCCCTCATAGCAATAGAACAGTGACTAAGACACCAGAGAATTCCCGCTGGAGTCGGGAACCAGGATAATGGGGTGAATAGTGGGAATGAATTTTGGAGAAGAGAGGACGATGTGTGTGATAGACTGGAGGTGGGGGCAGAGAGGAAGGGAGGCTGCAGTGGGTGGTTTGCTGTAGAGCTTCGAAGGAGACTTTGGGGATGGGCTCTGGAGGAGAGGAGGGAGAGATCTACAGTTATCCTCCCCGCTACCTTGGCTAGAGTGTTGGTAGGCATATCTTAGTTGTGCTGACCTTGTTAGCATTTCTTCTAGGCTCTGCCCCACAGTTACCTGGCAACAGGCTTACTTTAAAAGGGGCTGTTAGGCCCTCCGCTCTTAATCTTTTACTCTCTGCCCTCCTCTCCCTGCTCCTTCTCCTTCTCTCTCTCTCCCCTCCCCCCTCTTTCCACCTGTTCCTGGTCAGCCTTCTCTGTCTCTGTCTCTGTCTCTGTCTCTCTCTCTTGCTCTTGCTCCCCCTCCCTTGCCCCCTCCCCCTCCATTTCCCAAGTCCTAAATAAACTCTGTTCCATACTATATTTGTCTCATGGCTTGTACCTCAGGGGGAAGGGATGCCTCAGCATGGGCCCCCAGAAGCACCCACTTTGTCTTGGTTAGGGCTTTACTGCTATGAACAGACACCATGACCAAGGCACTCTTATAAATGACAACATTTAATTGGGGCTGGCTTACTGGTTCAGAGGTTCAGTCCATTATCGTCAAGGTGGGAACATGACAGCATCCAGGCAGGCACTGTGCAGGAGGAGCTGAGGGTTCTACATCTTCATCTGAAGGCTGCCAACAGAATACTGGCTTCTAGGCAGCTAGGGCTAGAGTATTAAAGCCCACGCCCATAGTGACACACCTACTCGAACAAGGCCACACCTCCTAATAGTGCCACTCCCTAGGCCAAGCATATGCAAACCATCACACCCTTCCACCTCACCATACTTGACTCTACCAAACATATCCTGGCCCTTAGTTTGTTTTTGTTTTTGTTTTGTTTTGTTTTTGATAAAACTCAACAGACCTCATGTACATGAAAGCCCTGGGTTCAATCTGCAACAACAAAAGACAAACAAACAAATGAAAAAGAAATGGGAGAAAGGAAAGAGATAATTTGCCAAAAATATAAACAACATAATAACATTACATTTGTGTAGTGTATACATGCACAAATATATAAATGTAATACATATATAAATGCATATGCGTATAATTACAATGCAAAAGCATGAAGGAAATATAAACAATAGATTCATCTATTTCCAGAAAGGGGAAGGAAGCAACCCAAACTTTGTGAGGTAAATATGACGTTCATTTTTTTAAAGGGAAAACCTGAAAGTAAATCTGGTGCGATAATAGCAATGTGAGAAAGCTGGTGCACATTTTATTATATCCTGCAATCTATGAGCCAGACATGTCTGTGTGAAACTTTTGAGACAATATATAAAGTAACAGGAAAAGTAGTCACAGAGATGGCTCGCTCAGTTCTTCCTACTTTTCCACGGTCTCAGATTATCAACATCGAGGCCATGGTGAGATAATAAGTCCATTCGTGGAGGTACAGAGCTCTACTTTCAGGACAACCTTAATTCTGATGTTTTAAGACTTTTGAGGAACAAAGCTGCTTCTGTCGTTTTCACCTTCTATACTTTCCACGTTTGCTTATTTGCTCCCCTTCGGCTCCACTTCCCCTTCTGCCCCTTAAAGTAACCTGAACACAGAGAGCCAGGAAACAACACAGGCCGATTCCTTCCCTCTCCTGCGTTCAGGTTAAACTGAAAGTTCAGTTCTTTCCCGTGTATGCTTTCCAGGTGGTCAGTGGGTTAAAACAAGAACCATCTGTTGACAAGTCCAGTGTGTGGCTTAATTGATCCCTCCCCTACTTAGACGGTGATTCTCTCGTAACCTGACACACTGGCGGTGATTTTCACTGATCCCATGGCATCTTTAAACTGAGTGGCATCAGAACAGTTACCTGGCCAGTTATTCTGATTGTACCTTTATTTGTGTCCTTGTGGGGAAGCTGCAGTTGAGCTAGCTGCCTGTTTTATCAGACTTGGGACATGCTGCCTGACAAATACTTGTCTGTCTTAGTTGCAATTATACATGAAAATAATTATCAACTATCATACACAGAATCATCCCTGGCATGGTATGAGTCACCCCAGGCTTTTCGACTTTGACAGCACTGACACTTGGGGCTAAGTAGTCCTTTGTTATAGAAGATTGTCCCGTGGATTCTAGGACATTTAACAGTACCCCAAGCATTATCTTGTCAAATGTCTTGAAGAGTTATGTAACATTCTCTTGTATGGATACATGGTACACCATGTCTGTTTTACACATCCATTGATAGGCTCTTGAAGTGTTACTATCTTTTGGCTATTCAGAATGGTGTCTGAAATGTCCATGTGCAAGTTTTTGTGGGAGTGTTGGTATACTCAGCTCACATTTAATTCTGAATCTATGGATTAAGCCAATCAGAAATGGGAAGTACTTAAGGAAAAGCATGTTCATACTTTATCATACTACAATACAAGGGTTATTTCATAGAATTTTTTACTGTGTTATCTATTTTAAATAATCTAAGATGTGCTTGTGTTACATGTAAATCCTGTATCATTTTTACTTACAGATGGAAACTGATCCCCCAAAGATACTATTTGGCAACTGTATTCTCATTTCTCATTTCTTAAGCATATAACATTAACAAAAATATTATCCATGTCACGAGTTAAAGGCAGCAACACGAACTTTATTCAAAGAGGATTCAGCAAGATAGGTATAGGGACTTTCAGGAGAGGAGCAAGATTGAACTCTGAATACAGTAAAGACAAGTTTGGGCTCGTTCTGGTCAAATAATACAGTAAGGACCAGAGACAGAAAATAAAATATAAGGGGCAAAGGGGACTCTTGTTAAATCAACTCAGAATTCTTGCTAAAAGTATAACAAGGAATTTTGATACCAACATTTGAGAATGAACTATTTAATAAGTACCTTTGTGGATGTGATAACATATCCTGACCAAAGCAACTTAAGGGAGGAAGTGTTTGTCCTGGCTCGTTGTTCTGGGTTTTAGTCCATCATGGCAGGGACGTCATAGCAGCAAGAACTTCGGGCGTCTAGCCCTATTGCATCCATCCATGGTAAAGAGGAAAAGAGCAAAGGAACCTTGTGTATAACTGCGTCTCTTCTTGTTCTACAGGCCAGGATCGCAGCTCGGAGAGCTGTGCTATCCACAGGGCTTAGATCATCCTGCATCACAGTACTATACCAGAGGAGTTAAATGAACCACCACAACAGGATTGAGAAGATTCTCAAAGTGGATTTTACAAGTACAGAAATGCAAACCCAAGATCTGGAGTAGTTAGGAGGAAGATCCAGGATTGAAAAAAAGGACAGAATTTTTGTCCATACACAAGAGAAATTCCTGGGCCATACCACAGGTAACCAACACTATGTTGACAATGCCGCCACTCATTTTGCATTCCCACTAGCTGTATATGAGGCCTCCAGTCTCACCACATCTTTGCCCACAATATCTGATGTGAATTTTGAATCTAATCATCCTAAGCAGTCAGCCATGAGTGGAGGAGGAACTCAGGGGGCTCCATCTTCCACTGGTGAACTATTTTCTTATGATAGGTTCAGAGAGCGGAAAAATAACAACCTTGAGTCTTGTACCTAGTGATGACCCCATCAAGAGTCCCAATCCAATCATCACACAAGAAGCCCTAGTTAAACCAAATAGTTCAAAAGACTGAACCAAATGATGTGAATCTGGGAATGGGGCTGGTAAAGATGGGCAGGGTAAATGTGGACAGAGGAGTCATAAGAAAAGGTTGGAGGAAGACTAACTAGAATACATTGTAAACATGTATGACATTCTCACATAGCAATATTAGTCAATGAAAAATAATCTAGCCTTCCTAGTAGGTGGAAAGTGATTTTGACAAGTCACAAATTTTTTACAAAGGAAATATTAGAATACAGGAGCCCTCATTCTCTTAAGTACTCTCTGTATACAGTTTTGCTCTGTGACAGAAACACAGTTAAACAGGCCTGAAAATACCTCAGGCTATATGGCCTTTAACAGATATTCTCTGATCCCTTAAAAGTTATTTTCTTTAATTTTGCAATATGACGATTACTATTGTTTGTGACTTTTTTTTTCAGTGTAAGTAGTATAATGATATAAAATAAATATCAATTTTCCACAGTGGAGCCAAGTGCCTGTTTTTATGATACTCACATAAGACTTAACATCATTTTCAAAGAAACAAAAATTCACTTTAACAAGGTCAAAAATAGCTTGCCACTGTAATCAATCAGTATGGAGAATAGAGTATATTTAAGGTATGCGTGAAAAGCAAAATTATTATATTCATATGTGATTCTTGTTAAAATACAGTCAAGCAATTTGTGCACAGATAAGTTTTCTCTAGGGTCTTATGCTGTAAGTTCAGATGGAAATTCTTCATAGGGAATGTAATTAGTATAACACAGTTTAATGTCATGGTTAATAGTTTCCCAGAGTGTTCTGATTAGAAAATTAATCTGCCTATGTTTGTAGATGATAGAGCCATTTAAAAGAGAACAGAAATATTCCTATTAATGTGAGATACTTAACTAAGGTTCATTTCAAAGTGTTAGATGTCACTACCAGACCACACTCCTCATATTGGAAACAAATAGAAAAAATGAATTAGGTAATTATTAAGACTGTTGTACGATTATCGTTTAATGGCTTCCTATTAAAGCACAATTACTAAAGCCTAAATATAATTTGTTGAGTCACTTGAACTAATTTGTCTGACAATAGCAAATAGTAGCTCTGTCAGTCAAAAGTTAAAAGAAATGTAAAAAAGCTACAAAACCTCTGTGGTCCCCAAGTCTTTTTCTCTAATCTATGTATTACCTCATCATCATATATATTTTCCATTTTTAATTCTGAGTTAAACTCCTGTGTTGTGGCCATTCTGTAAGAGCCCTATCTTTATTGAGGTGCTTCCTTAAGATGTATACCTGCATCCACCCTCTGCTTTGTGTTTTAGTCTACTTGAACCCATCTTCTTACTATAATACCATCATTCCCTCAACACTCCGACTAACAGATTGGCATTTACATCATTGGATGGTATATAGCTTATTGCAACAGTTGACACGGTGAGAACCCTTGCCTTACTGCTGAGATGTGTGGCTTAAAGTTTGCTAGTGAAATCAAGATACGCCAGCATGCTGTCCTGACACTGTGGTCACAAGTCATTGGACAATTTTATAATGTCAGATCCTCATTCCCAGTCCTTAATCTTTATCCGTTTTCCAGCATTGATTGTGGTAACCTTTCTGAGAATTTCTGCTTGCTCACTGCTCTCATCATCTCTAAACCATCTTTCCTTGACCTCTGCTGGGCCTCTTCAGGTTTGTTCTCATGTTGTCCTGTCATCGTTTGCCTTTCTATACAGAATGCATCAAGGTAACAGGCCTACTACCTTGAACAGAGAAGTGTTCACCACCTGTAACACAGAAATGATGCACTTTCCCATAAAAACTGGCTTTGGTAACTCTTCTGCAAAATGGGCAAAATTAAATTTTCCAATTCACACTAAGCTAAAAGGATCCCCAAGGTTTTGTATTATTGTGTCTTAGGTCATCACAGATGACAAGGAAAGGGGTCTCAAGCAGGACATGATTCTAGACCTCAGCAGTAAGGCAAGGGCGCTCACAGTGTCAACTATTGCAATAAGCTATGTATCATTTAATGATGTGAACGCCAATCTGCTAGTCGTAGTATTGAGGGAATGATGGTAGTATAGTAAGATGTATTCAAGAACCCAGCATGCTTGCTTTCCCTAGTGATCATGAAACCAATCCATCTATGCGCTGAATCAATTATTGTTTTACGTGAGATGTCACATGAAACAGCAAAATGAATCTTCAGAACAAAATGGGATCTAAAACTGCTTCTCAACCTCTACTTTTTATCATGTTCTTAAAGTCTTTCATGTGTATATCCCTTCTCTTAAAATCCATGGCATTTTAAGATGTTAGATATACTATAATATGTGTATGGACTGTAGGTTTATCAGTGCTTTTCATATAAAGAGGCAATCTCTCTGCATGCTGAAGATCGATTTTCATAACCTTGATATAGGATGCTATTGCTTCTGCTTCCATGCTCAAAACCCACTAAATAATTGGATAGTTCTCAGTTGCCTTCTGGTCCTCTAAGATTTTTTTCTTTACATTTAAGAAATAGGAAAGGGCTGGAAAGATGGCTCAGGGGTTAAGAGCACTGACTGCTCTTCCGAAGGTCCTGAGTTCAAATCCCAGCAACCACATGGTAGCTCACAACCATCCATCACAAGATCTGACACCCTCTTCTGGAGTGTCTGAAGACAGCTACAATGTACTTACATATAATAAATAAATAAATCTTAAAAAAAAGAAATAAGAAAAACAATTGACAAGCATTTAGTTGCAAATAATTGAGGTAACATGTATGAAGGGATTAATTAAAAGGCTTAGAAAATATTATCTGTGCAATAAAGTTTCATTTCCCATCACACTGATAACTAGACCAACTTGAGACCCACCCCATGGGCAAGGGCCAATCCCTGACGCTATTAATAATACTCTGTTCTGCTTGCAGACAGGAATCTAGCATGGCTGTCCTCTGAGAGGCTCCACCCAATAGCTGACTCAGACAGATGCAGACACATAAAGCCAAACAGAGGATGGAGCTTGAGGACTCTTGTGTAAGAACAGGGGACAGGATTGTGGGTCCCAAAGAGGATAGGAAGACCAACAGAGTCAACTAACTTGGACTCTTGGGGCTCTAAGAGACAGAACTACCAACCAAAGAGCATACACAGGCTGGATCTAGGCAGCTTGGACTTCATCTGGGGCCTGAAAAACTGGAACAGGGCCTATCCCAAAAGCTGTTGCCTGTAGGTGGAATCTATTGTAGCTAGGTTGCCTAGTCTGGTCTCAATGGGATAGAGTGTGCCTAGCCCTTCAGAGACTTGATGTGCCAGGTTTGGGGGATACTCCCCCGACCTGCTCAGAGGAGAAGGGGAGGGTGGGTGGGAGGAAAGATTGTAGGGGGTGGGATGGGTGTAGGAAGATTGACAGAGGGGGGAGGTCAGTAAGCAGGATGTAAAGTGAATCAGAGAAAAAGAAAAGGAAGGAAGGAAGGAAAGAAGTCCTTCCCAGCATATGAGATCATAGATAAATGTGAATCTTGCTAATGTAAACAAAGCACTCTGGAAATCTGCTGGGACTGCTTTCCCTCCCAACACCAATGCCTGATGCAAATGCCCAGAAAGTTTTCTTTGACTTACACATACCCTATGACCACATACAGCTTGATACATTATAACTAATTCAAGATGGTGCCTTCTACATCAACCCAAATCTGGGAGGGAGGACTGTAAGACTCCTCTTAGAAGTAAATGGTCTCTCTGGGTTAGCCTTTTGTCTTCATAAAAGTAATGCCTGAGAAAAACACTTAAGGAGGTTGGCTCTTGGTAGCATTTTGTCTAAGCTCCGCGCCACAGTTTCCTGAAAACAGCCAGGTATGCCTGACTGACTATAAAAGGGGCTGCTTGTCCCCCTCCTCTCACTCTTGCTCTCTTGCCTCCTTGATCTTCCTCTGTCCTCTCACCCCCCTTCCCCACTCCCTTCTCTCCCCTACCCCTTCTCTCTCCGCATGCTCATGGCTCACCTCTATTCCTCCTCTCTCTGTCTCTGTCTCTCTCTGTCTCTCTCTGTCTCTCTATCTCTCTGTCTCTCTGTCTCTCTGTCTCTCTGTCTCTCTGTTTCTCTCTGTCTCTCTCTGTCTCTCTATCTCTCTGTCTGTCTGTCTCTCTGTCTGTCTGTCTCTCTGTCTGTCTCTCTGTCTCTGTCTCTGTCTCTGTCTCTGTCTCTGTCTCTCTCTCTCTCTTTGTCTTTCTCTGTCTCTACTACCCTCTTAACTCCCCTCCTGAATAAACTCTATTCTATACTATTCTTTCATTTGACTGGTCCCTCAGGAGGAAAGGATGCCTCAGCATGGCCCGCAGAAGCACCGCTTTCCCCCACACCTTAAGGTACCTCCACCAAACATATTCCTTCTCTCCTGTATCTTTTTATAAAACACAACAGCTATGGTATGGTAGAACAGTTTTCTGTCATACACAATATCCTGTGTTCATTCCCCAGCACACACACACACACACACACACACACACACACACACACACACACTACACCATCCATCCCTGCATCTGTATCTTTATAACTTAAGAACCCCACCGCACTGGACAGCAGCAGGACTCTGAGTTATCTGAGCAGAAACCTCCATTTCACATCTAGTCTTTAAATCCTGCCAATTCGTCACCATTGATTCCCCTCACATCTGTTCTGTCTTGCACTACTGCCCAGCCTCAAGCTAGTTCCTCTGTTTTTCCAAGCTGCACCCTGATGCTTCCAACAGATCCCAACTCCGAAAATGATAGCTGATGGTCTGTGTCACTCCTTGGGTTTTATTATTTGGTTGGTTGATTTTTTTGAGACAGTCTTACTGAATCAGCCAGGCTGCTTTTGCACTTGTGATCTCACTGCTTCTGTCTCCTGAGTGCTGGATTACAGCTGTAATCACACCAAGGTCAAGACCCACCTTCACACTCTAACGCGTTAGAAGAAGGGACAGGTCTCCATAAGAAACCAGCAAAGATAACATGGCGATGTTGCTGCCACTAGAACACAGGTACCTGAAAATCCCTTCATTTGATGCTTCATCTGAGAAAAAGTCTGCTGACTTTAAAAGAAACCAACTTGGGCCTAATTTAGGAAACAGAATGCTCCCTGAGCTTACAAAACCATTAAAATACTCAACCACATATACGAGGCAGAGGCTTTTCTCTGCGCTTTAAGAAAACATTACTTCCTAGGTATGCAGAAAGCTGCATTTTAATAAGAAGATTCACTCAGTTTATTGTTCAGAGCCATGGTGTTTCTGACTCATCTTTGTAAAGAATGTCTTAGGGGACTTTGCTTGCTTCCCCATACTTTTCCACCCTTCCTGTAATTAGGAATCCTGATTCATGGTGACGCATTGTTCAAATTACTATAGATTTTTCTTTCTTCCTTTTCCTAGTTTTAATTTTACTGTAGAATTACTCCAAAACCGCGCAACTTAGACCTGTGTTGCCATCTCTCTTCCTTTCCTCTTCTAATAAATCATTTCCTTTACCTTAGGTGATATCTTGGTAAATAAGTTTCTAAGATTTGTCTTTTCTTAAAAGCAAATGCTTGTGCCTAATTATCCTCCCACCATATGGCTCCCTTCTCTTCTTTATTCTTCAAAACTCTCACGCTCTTCTTCTGCAGTTGCCACAGAACTCGTGTGCCCTCTTCCCATTATATTTGCACACTTTGAAACCCACCATCTGTCGTTGTCCTTCAGATGGTGACTACATCCTGAATTCGTTTGAAGGTCTTGCCATTTCTATAGCTCTGTTTCTCCCCTCTCACCATTATATGATCCCCCGAGGCTGATTTCTATTTTTTTACTAACAGGAGGGAATAAAACACAGTACAGCATTCTCTTCACTTACACAACAACAAGAAAAGGGGATGCCTCGTTGTAAGCAAGGACAAACTTCACAGGCACATTAAGAGGTAAATGAGCTTGAACGAGCTGTAGAAGATGCCTAAAAAGATGATGATGTCTTAGCATCATCCGGTTACAGTCCTCTGGGGAAAGAGACATCACAGGGACTCTGTCTCAGTCCTTTTGGATTGTCGTAACAAAATATCACAAAGTGCATTGATTAGGAACTACAGATATTCCTTACTGCTCTCGAGTCTGTGAAGTACAACATCCAGGTACCAGCAGGTTCACTTAGCTGCTCTTCTTGCAGTGTGCATGGCACTTACTCCAAAGTGGCTTTTATAAGGAGGGCACTAATGCTATTTATGAGAGTCATGCCCTCATGTCTCAATCACCTCCCAAAGGAACCACTCCACTCCAAACGCTAATCACATTTGAGATTATGTTTCAACATTAAATTTGGATGAGACACAAAAATTCAGTCTATGACTGAAAGATCTATGAGCCAAAGATCTGATAGATGACATCACACAACTGTACAAACATGTCTTAGCCCTTATTCAGACCTATGTTTAACCTTTCGTATTCATCCGTGGAATATATTTTTAGTAAATGTTTATTCTTCTGACTTTTATAGATTTACCCAGATAGTTTGTTTACTTAAACAGCGCTTGTAGTTTAACATAATTTTTCTGAACTGAGATTCCAGAACAGTGGGCTTCATTCTACAGCTTAATAATTTGAAGTACATATTCTTAGATAGCTAATGTACACATAGTTTATCTAGCATCTTTTGTTTTGTTTTGAAACAAGGTCTCACTATGTAACTCTACCTGTTTCTGCCTCCCAAGTGCTAGGATTAAAGGCAGGCACTTACAATGGCCAGCTGAACTTCAGGCATCTTGACCATATCCTGTATTAGTCACAGAACCTTTGGCTCACTGGTTCTGCAGACTAGCTGGCCAGCAAGGCTCAGAGATCCTCCTGTATCTGCCTTCTCAAGCACTGGGATTAAAGGCATGGATTATAGGCTCTTGCTGCCTTGCTTGGCTTTTTATGTGACCCTGGGTGTTGAACCCAAGCCCTGATGTTTGTGAAGCAAACACTCACTTTCCTCACTGGGCCATTCCCGCAGCCAGTCTTCGGCTCTCTAGCTGAGAACACTCCTGTCTTTAAATGCTGCCTTGATTACAGCTGTATCCTGTCCTGTCCAGGGATTTGGTTGATCCAGGATGATTATTCTCTAATTCTCTAATAAAGATTCTGAGTACCTCAACCTGAATTGTAGGTATAGAGGGAACATGCTTTCATATGACAGGGAGATGACTTCATTCCCTTTCAAAAATATTTAAATGTTACCACATACAAATTTCTGAGTTTACCCACCAATGACTCATTTCTTTCTGATCCCCTCAAAACATTTTTAGTAACATATGTTAAACATTTTATAAACTAGAAATCACTCTGAAAATATGAATACTAATTTGTTTCTAGTATGTATTTACCTCATGATACAAAGGTATGTTTTATATGTGTGTAATATGTAAATATATGTATACATAATATTTGGATATATATTTTATTTCATATACTTATTTTATACTATATATTTAAATGTGTAAGAAATATATTATGAGACAATGCTTATCTTCATTGAATAGACTACCTGGTTGATGTGAAGTTAGCAGAAAGCATGACAAAGCATGACAGATGGTAGGAAAGAAGCATTTATTTAGCCTTAAAACTATGCTATAAATCATTTATAAGTGAATAGCCTATCCTTCACAGATAATAAGGAGTTGACAAAATCACAACCTGAGGTCTGATTTCAGAGAGGATTCTGACTGGTCCAGCCTTAGGGAAATCCCTAGGCATGATGAAGGACTCCAAAGAAGAGTAGAATTATACTGATGGGACGCTGGGATCAAACCACACATCCAAACCACAAGGAGTTGGAAATGAGTTTATCAAAGGAAATCAAGATAGGTAGATTCATCTGCTTTCTGTTTCCAATAATACAGTAGCACAGGGTGGCTGAGCTATAAAGAAAAGAGATTTGTTTTAGGTTGTAATGAGAGAACTCTAAAACCAAAATACAACCTGTAGTCATAATCTCATTGTTGTACCAGACCCACGGTGTCACAGGACATCACATGGCAAGAAAAATAGAGTGCATGTGTGTCAGCTCTCCTACTCTCTCTTTTGTCAATGGAACAATTAGGATTCCATCACAGGACTCCACTGTAAAGTTTTGATCCAGTCCTACTCAACTCTTTCAAGCCCCATCTATAAATGCTGTGGTCACATTCAGATGTTATTCTCTTAACACCCCAAAAGTGAGGATTAAGTTTTACTACACAAACCTGGAGGACACTCTCAGATCATCTGCCCAAGCCACAGCAATCCTCTTGCCAGAAATGACAAGGTCGAATAGAACCCCAAACAGGCAAAACTGAGATAATCACATAAACCCACTGAGTTGGATCAGCCATTCTACCACAGTCTGTTAATCTTTCTATTCCACAGTTTGTTGACTATTACTGCTGTACCCTGACTACTCAGTAAATATCAGTTACTTTGACATTTTCTAATGTTAGTGTGGACCTAAGGGTATGAAAGAATTTTATCATTCATTTGGGGGAAGAGGTAAAGTTTTTCGATGAATATGTAAAGATGTCATCTATTGTTGTTTTATAAAATAACCCACATCTAGGATGGGTGAGAGAAACCTGAAGGACAAATGACAGGAGAGGTGACAAGAAAACTTGTACTTACAATATGAAGGCTATCGTTTATTTTTCCATAGCAGGATTTCATTAAGGAGAAACAGGGACATTGTTTGTTATCTGCCCCTAAAGTCCCTCCAGCACACAGCCTGTGATAGCCAAGGCCATTCTGAAGGTTTGGAGCTAACAAAAGGAAATTTTAAAAGGTTTCCTAATTCCAACTTTCCTAAGACTCCTCGGGCATGTTCTCTTCTAGAGGTTGCAGCAGGCCATCACCTGTGCAAGGGTCAGGCTTGTTGTATTTCAGAGCTTTTCTCATTCCACATTCTGAGCTACATTCTAGGGCTTCCCGCCTGTTACACATGGGCACACTGGTTAGACCTTAGCACATGCATTATTGAAAGGTTATCGAAGAACTGAAACAGGCTCTGCACCCTTGGAGAGAAAGAAAGAAAGTCTAATTTCTAGGAAGAGCTGAGCAGGGAATTGATGATAGACTAGGGAACTCGTATGAAGATAAACGTAGAATCAACATTGTGCTTTCATGAGACAGGCAGAGCAGCAGAGAAAACTGAGCAGTCACCAATGTAAACAGCCAATCTCCTTAAAAGCTAAAGATCTGAAAATGACCTTTTTAACTCATTTGTTTTCTACCTCACTTTTGTTAATGTGAACTATAACTTCAGAGCTATACAGAGGGGTAAAGAATTAAATCATACTAAATGACTCACAGCCCTGTGTGTGGGTCTGTAAAATGTAATAATAAATGTTATGAAGGGTTTTATGTACACAATTCATGGAGTCTCTTTAAATATCTTTTTTTTTTTCAAAAGAGCATGTTAAATGTGAAATAAATGGCCTCCCTCCCTTCCTTTCTCCCTCTCCCTTCCCTCCCCGTTTCCTTCCTTCCTAGTAGTCAAGCCTTTATGATAGTCCTGGGAAAGCAATAATCATAGATGCAAGATAGAGTTCCTCATGCATTCACTGACAACTAGGACCAAACAAACGGCCCATTTGCCTTAATTACCATGTATAAGATTGGACAACAGATGTTCTTCTGCATGTGGCTTGCTAATTTATTTCATTCTTTCTTTCCAGTTATATGGGATGCTCTGAAAAATATATAATTGAGTCTTTCATTCCTCTTCATAAAAAACTCTACTATCTCCTATTAATATGTCATCTTTCAATATCAAAATTTAAGAACATCAGTTATCAACCATAACTTTCTGTCATGTACAAATATAAATCCCACACCATATTCCATAAACACATGAAAATATCAAAATGCATCTTTCTAAGAACAACAGCAGAACAAACAAACACAGCTGCTACCTCACTATCATGCTCTCTAAGGTCTTTTAAAAAACCACAATTTTAAAAGGTTATTTGATCCTCACTCATAAATTCTTGCAAATCCAATACTCCTCTCTCCCATATTTGTGTACATTCATATATTTCACAGAGGTCTGGAAATAAGCCTCCAGTTATGTTTAGAGCTGGTGGCAGTTTAAATGAGAATGTTCTCTGTAGGCTTATATACTTGAACACTTGATTTCCAGTTGGCAGAAGTGTTTGAAAGGATAAGGAGGTGTGACTCTGAGGTTGCAGAAGACTCAGTGCCATTCTTAGTACCTCTCTCTGTCTCCTACTTGTGGATCAAGATGTGAGTTCTCAGCTGCTCCAAGCACTATGCCTCTATTCCACCATCAGTGACTCCAACCCACTGCCACTGTCACTGTCAAATTAAATGCTTTCTTTTATCAGATGCCTTGGTCATGATATTTTATCACAACAATCGAAAAGTAACCAAGACAGAGACATAATTTAAATGTCATGACTTTCTAAAGAAATGAATGACTTCCACTTAAATTACTCAACATGAAGCATGTTCTAGGAAACCTTTGAAATGTGGATCCATTTTTCTATTATGTCAATGTGGTAGCAACAGTTTGAAAGTGACTCTGTCCACTGTTGACTTGCTTTCCTATCATATAGTACAGCTGACCACAGACTATTCAAATTGGCTTCAGATTTTAGGTTGATGTCTTCCTGCTGTCCTGCTGCTTATTTTAACTCATCTTAGCATTTTATGGGTTAGATATTACTGTCTACATAATGAGCACAGAGATTTTTAAATGTAACATCTCCTCACTCCTCATTAATGAGGCTACTAAACTTCACTTCTTAAGACGTATTTCAAAACAGATAATTGAAGTGCTGAACAGTGTGGTATTTTAATTATGTATGTGATATATAGCTAGACTATAAGTACTAGAGAATATACACTGTTTTTTATTTTAAAAAATTGTGAGAATAAGATAAATGTGGTAATAAAGATCAAACAATATAAAAAAATTATAGAGTAACTAGTAAGAATTGCCACACTCTACTCTTAGGTCTACTCAGCCCATATAACCATATTTAACTGTTTCTATTTCAAGTTCTCTTAGTCATTACCCCCATATTACTGAACATTATACCTATGCTCCACTATCTCAGTTTATTGGTGCTATAATGGAAGGTGAAAAATGACCATAGTCACACTTTTTATGCCACCTTCTTTTGTCCCAAATTTTGCTCATTTGATTTTTATTCCTATTTAATTCACTACTTTTATTCTCTCTCTTCTTTCTCTGTCTGTCTCTGTCTCTGTCTCTGTCTCTCTCTCTCTGTCTCTCTCTCTGTCTCTCTCTCTCTCTCTCTGTCTATGTGTGTGTGTGTGTGTGTGTGTGTGTGTGTGTGTGTGTGTGTATGTGTGTGTGTATGTGTATGTGATATGATAGAGGAAAGAGTTGCATGCTGGTCCATGAGACTTAGGCCAGAGAAGAATAGAAAGATAGCAGACTTTTTCTCTATTACTCTCTGTCTTATTCCCAGGAGACAGAATTTCTCACTGAATCTGAAGATCACCACTTGGTTAGGTTGGCTGGCTGAAAAGACTTTGGGATCTTCTTATCTCTGCCCCTCAACACTGGGGTTATAGCCACACGGACCATGTCTGTCTTTTAGTTGTCGGGATATCAGACTGAGGTCCTCCTTCCTGCCTGGGAGGCACCCTTACCCACTGGACCATCTTCCTGGCCCGAATACCTTTATTTTCAGTTGTATGTCTAAACACCAATATATTTACATTTTTCATATATTATATAAATGTGATAATATAATATATGGTTTGCTTAATGCAATTGTTTGTCCTTTTATTTGTATTTTTGCCATTCTCTCTCCCCAATTCAGATAATCTCTCCAAATTGCCATATACCTGCAGCATATTAAGAATCTCTCAACATTTTTATGATTACACCTATACTTTAACTGACAAAGGGTTTCTGTTTTCCGAGATAAAAAAAACAATTTCTGGAACTATTACCACAATAATGTAAACAAACTTAATACTGCTGAGCCATCTACTAAACATGGTTGGTGATAAATTTTATGTTATGTGTTTTTTAGAACAACTAAAAAATCAACACACAATCGTATAATCAGGCACATAAGTACACGCAGGGTAAATCTTCACTTTGCATAGTTCCTACATAAATCACTTTCAGTTGTCACCCTTGAGTTAGCACACAGTTGAAGCTAAGTTGCCACGCTGTGAACATAAACTACCTATGCATAAAGTGCAGACACCACGGCTACTTGTCAGTCTACAAATCACCATGCAAGTAACAAAGGTACTACATGATCTGTGACCAATCGTGTCATTTCTTTCAAAACCTGTTGGTGACTGGCCACTGTATGATTTTTACTCAGTCATTGCCGAGATAGTTAACATAGTACTTATGTTGTCCCCTTGTCCTCAGTAATAAACCTATATGCTGTTTGCAGACATGAAAAACAAGAGAGAGAAGTGGCCATGGTCAACAAATGCAACTAAGACATAAAAACCGATCATACTGGAACAGACATTCAAGCAATTCTAAGCAGAGTTTTAACAGAACATAGCTGACTAGGGCCATGCTAACATGGCACCATTCAAGAGGCTGGACCTACGCAGCCAGAGGAATCTAATGACATAGGTGAGGGTAGGAATTGTGACAAAAACAAAAAAACAAAAAAACAAAACAAAACAAAAAACTGTCCAAGAGGCAGAGAAGTCAATAAAAACCATTGTTAAAGGAATTTCTGAAGATAGTTCATGCCATTGAAAGTGTAGAGGCTAAAAGTGTCACAGCTGATCGAAGTTTACAAAGAAGCGTGACAGCTTGCAGAAGCATGGACAAACTCGTTGTATGTCATACGTTGTATGAGGAGAGGAAGTCAGTTGAGATTCACAGTTGCAACTACTTTTGATAAGTTTTCATAAATAGGTTTTTACAAAGATGTAAAAAAAGTCACTTTAATTTTTAATGTTTGACATTTATGGGATACTAAATAAAATTTAGTTTACAGTTTTTCTCTACATAATTTGTAATCAACAATTAAATTTCAAAGTTCTGGTTATGTATCTTAAGGATCTCAGAATAATCGTAATCTTTCTGCACTGGTCATTGAACTCAGTAAGCATGGTTTCATAGTACTGCATTGCATGGGAACTACTCTAGTCATTGAACTCAGTAAGCATGGTTTCATTGCACTGCATTGCATGGGAAGTACTCTGGTCATTGAACTCAGTAAGTGTGGTTTCATTGCACTGCATTGCACGCTAACTACTCTAGTCATTGAACTCAGTAAGCGTGGTTTCATTGCACTGCATTGCACACTAACTACTCTGCTTGCACGTACACGACTATGGAGATTACATTGGTCACTTTTTAAACCTGAGATCAGGTTACCTGCCCTCTCTGTATTATACTTTTTTAACTCAGAGGGATTCTTTGTATTTGTTTGTTTTTTGTTTTTCAAGACAGGGTTTCTCTGTGTAGTAGTAGCCCTGGCTGTCTTGGAACTCACTCTGTGGACCAGGCTGGCCTCAAACTCAAAAATCTGCCTGCCTCTGCCTCCCAAGTACCGGGATTAAAGGCGTGTGCCACCACTGCCAGGCCAACTCAAGGATTCTTAATGAGTCTGTGAATTGTAGCATGATTATCCTTTATCCTTTACTTTACAGCTAATATAATTTTTTTTTTTTTTTTTTTTGGTTTTTTGAGACAGAGTTTCTCTTTGTAGCCCTGGCTGTCCTGGAACTCACTCTGTAGACCAGGCTGGCCTCGAACTCAGAAATCCACCTGCCTCTGCCTCCCAAGTGCTGGGATTAAAGGCGTGTGCCACCACTGCCCGATAAATGAGCACATACCATGTTTATCTTTCTCAGTCTGGGTTACCTCACTCTGATGATTTTTTTCTACTTCCATCCATTTGCTTGAAAATTTCATGATCTTAACTTTTTTATAATAATTTTTTAAGATTTATATATTCGTTATATGTAAGTACACTGTAGCTGTCTTCAGGTACTCCTGAAGAGGGAGTCAGATCTCATAACAGATGGTTGTGAGCCACCATGCGGTTACTGGGATTTGAACTCAGGACCTTTGGAAAAGCAGTAGGTGCTCTTAACCACTGAGCCATCTCTCCAGCTGTTCATGAGTAATTCAATGAGTAAAACTCCGTTATGTAAATTACCACAGTTTCTTTATTGTTCACTTGAAGGACATCTGTGTTGCTTACAGCTTCTGGGTATTACCAATAAAGCTTCTATGAACATAGTTGAGCAAGTGTCCTTGTGGTAGGCTGGAGAGTCCTTTGGGTATGTGCCCAGTGATATAGCTGGGTCTTAAGGTAGATTAGTCCCAATTTTCTGAGAAACCTGCATATTGATTTCCAAAGTGGCTGTACAAGTCTGCACTCCCACCAACAATGGAGGAGTTCCCCTTGCCCCATATCACTAACATGAGCAGTCACTTGCGTTTTTATTCTTAGCCATTCTGATAGGTATAAAATGGTATCTCAAACATCTTTTGATTTGCATTTCCTTAATGGCTAAGGATGGCCAACATTTCTTTAAATGTTTCAAGACCATTTGAAATTCCTCTGTTGAGAATTCTCTGTTCAGATCTGCACCCCATTTTTTAAATTGGGTTATTTAGTTTTTTGATGTCTACTTTCTTGAACTCTTTGTGTATTTTGGAAATTAGTCAGATGTGGAGTTGGTGAGAATCATTTCACATTCTCTAGGCTGACATTTTGTCCTATTGATAGTGTCCTTTCCTTTACAGAAGATTTTCAGTTTCATAAAGTCTCATTTCTGTTTTTATTTTTTAATTTTGTATTAATTCTTTATGAGTTTCACATCATGCACCCCAGTCTCGCTCATCTCCTCATTCCTATCTCAAAGCATGCTTAGTTAACAAGTCTACATCTTGCAGCTTCCACTCAAAATAACACACACACACACACACACACACACACACACATGCACACAAAATAAAGCATAGAAAAACATCTCATTGTGGAAGCTGTAGTATGTCACAGTGTGTACAAAGTAAATCTCTCTGTCCGCACACCTTCATGTTCATGGCAATGAGGTCTGGTTCGATGTCTGGCTTCTGGAACAGCATCAATGTTGGGGCCTCACCTGGACTTCTCCTAGTTATTCTGTTGTTGCTTTGTCATGGAGATCCTGCAGCTTTAAACCAGCAGGACTGGCCCTTTTATGACTCCAGTCATTGCAGATGATGTAGATTTTGGGGGTGGACCAACTTAGAGCCATGGATCTGGCCCTGGGTGGCAGCTGAGCTGGTCAGCCCTCAGACTCTCCTTTATCGGCACCCCCAAGGTGAACTCTCCAATAATGCTCTGGCTAGGACACCCAATGTTGCTATCAGCAGGAGGCAGGGTCAGCTAGCTCTCTGGCTTTCAAGCCCTGGAGCTGGCTCACACATGCCTTAGCCATCAGGGCCAGCTCCACTGTGGTGCCCAGGCAAGGTACAGAGCCCACTCTCCCACGTGTTATATAGCCAGTGAGGGGGCAAGACTAGTTCTACAACTCTCATGCCCACAGGACCAGCTGCCCATCCCCCCATAACAAGATGAAGAGGGAGGAGGAAGGCAGCATTGTCATCCCCATGTCACCTCACAGCAGAGGAGGGTTAAAACCAGGCTTCCCTTGCTCTCACCCTTAGTAGCCAGCACTACTGTGTTACCCAGTCAGCTCCCCCACACTCCTTGGGGCCAGCTCACTCACACCTCTGCCTCTATGGCCAGCTCCACTGTGCTGTCACTGGTAAGAAGTGAGACCAGCCCTTCAGAGAACTACAACCAGTGAGGAACAGGCCTAGTTCTGCATAGCCCCTGGTCAGCCACATGGTCTCTGGTGGCTGTCCTATGTAGGGACATCCCCATGTTCACTAGTGGTAATATGAGCCACTGACATGGACACCAACACCAACCCCTGCTGTTGATTAGCCATGGGTTCAGACATGGCTCTCACTGGCAGCTCAGTCTGGCATCTCATCATGACCCCAGGTAACAGAGCAGGTACGCACAAGCTACCGCTCTCCATCCTCCGGTCTCCAGTTACATCTCTCTTCACAATGCACAAACTGCTCTACTTCTCTTTCTCAGCCCTTTGTCTGCACATTGTGGTGGCTCCTACTGACAATGTGGCCGACAGGCCCCTGGGTGACAGGAATGGTGGCAAGTGAGTGTCTATGGCCAGTCTATACATGTTCAGGGAAGGTCTGTGGGTCGCATGGAGGTCTGTCCATCTTCCTCCTCCCTCACTGGGCTGCATGGTGGTAGGCAAGGCTCTGTGTATCTGCTGCCCACGTAGGCTGTGGAGCAGGTCTGTGGGAATATTGCTCCACACCACACCACATGAGAGAACACAGGTTTCTGTCTTCCTCCTCACACGCTGCACTGCCTGGATTTGGTTTGATTCAGTGTTTCTGGTTTTATGCTGAGGTCTTTGATTCACTTGGTCTTGAGTTTTGTCCAGGGCAAAAGATATGCTTCTATTTGCATTCTAGTAATCCAGTTAGACTCTACCATTTGTTGAAGATGTTTTCTTTTTTCCATTGTATATTTCTGACTTCTTTATCAAAAATCAGGTGTCCATAGGTGTGTGGATTTACATTTGTGCCTTCAATTAAATTCTGTTGATCAACCTGTCTGCTTTATGCTAATATAATGTGGTTTTATTATTATTGCTCTGTAGTACAGCTTGAACTCAAGGATGGTGATACTCTAGATGTTCTTTTATTAGATGGGATTGTTTTACTTATCCCATTATTTTCTGTTTGTTGGTTGGTTCATTTACTTTTCCATATGAAGTTGTGTATTGATCTTTCAAGGAGTGCTTAAGGGGGGATGTAAGGATGTTCCTCTAAAGGGAAATTAGAATAGAACAGATTTCTCTGGTGGACTGGGAGCTGGTGGGGATAGAAACAGGAGGGACCAGGTAAAGGGAGGAGAGAATACTGGGATAGATGGCTGGAATTGGGGGGCATTTTAAGGGCAAGGTAGAAATGGTGCAATAGAAACTCCATGGAATCTATGGAGGTAACCCTTGCAAGCACTACTAGTAATGGTGGGCACAGAGACTCTGTAACCAGGCAAGAACTCAAGTAGATGGATTGGGACACCAACCCAGCCACAAAACCTCCCATCCATAGTTTGTCATGCCTCCATGACATGCTGGGACCAAAGCCTACCAAAATCATCATCAGAGAGACCAGAGACTTCTTTCAGCAACTGATGGTACAGGATGCAGAGTCCCACAGCCAAATATTAGGTAGAGCTCAGGGAGTCCTGCACAGGAGAAGGAGAAGGAAGAATAAGAGAAGGAGGAGGAGGAATTGGAAGAGCCAGAGGGATCTAGGACACCACAAGAACACAGTCCACAGAATCAACTGAACTGGACTCAAGTGGGCTCACAGAATCATGGAGCCTGTTTGGGTCTGTCTTAGGTCTTCTGTATGTGTGCTATAGTTGTATAGCTTGGTGTTCTTATGAGATTCCTAAATGCAGTGGCAGGAGCTGTCTGTGACTCCTTTGCCTGCCTTTGAGACCCTTTTTCTCCTACTGGCTTGCCTTGCCCAGCCTTGATGTGAGAGTATGTGCCTGGTCTTATTGTAGCTTGTTATGCCATATTTGGTTGATGTCCCTGGAAAGTCTGCTGAGGAGACCTTTCTGAGGAGATGTGAAGGAGGCATGAATCTGGGGGAAAGGGGAGATGAGGTGAGAGACTGGGGCTGGGTGGAGGAAGGGAAACTGCATTTAAGATGTTATATATGAGAGAAGAATAAATAAAAGGGGAAAAAGAATTCTTTATGGAAATCAACTTGTATGCCTCTAAGTGATATTCTTTAAAAAAAATAGTAGTTGTACATTTCACTGTATTGATATATAATAAAACAACCATTCACTTGCTAACAAGCATTAAAAATGCTTTTGCATGTCCCAAGGATCATTGTTTCAATAAACATACAGTATACACCTTTAAAGCACTGATCGATGCTTATGCTTACATACAAAACAGATTCCCAGAAGGTGAATGGCTAAGTTGTAAGAATATATGTTTCTCCTAGAAATCACCAGATGGATTTCCCAAAAGGATGCAACAATAACCAATAAATTTATTTTTTTACTTCCTTGTCAGTAAGTAGTGATGTAAGTATAATAAAGTCAGAAAATTCCTTACAAGAATGTGTGTGTGTGTGTGTGTGTGTGTGTGTGTGTGTGTGTGTGTGTGTTAAGGCAGGATCTCCTATAGCTAAGATTGACCACAAATTTGCTATGCAGTCCAGGATGGCTTTGAACTTCTGATTCCCCTTTCTCTACTCCTGAGTACTGGGAATACAGTAATCTGGTACCATGTCTAGCCCAAAAATGAATCTTAAATTGTTTTCAGACTAATAGGATCAAATTATATTTCACTGATAATATAATTGGTTATTGTTGCATATTAGATCGTTTGAATATAATTTCATGCTCCTTTTGGTCATTAGATTTGTTTGTTTGTTTTTTTGTCATTAATTTTATATTCGTTGACAATTTTGAATAGCCAAAAGATGAATAAGAAAAATTTGCCTAGAGACAGAACTTGATTTATCATGTAGTATAACACGGATTCATCACATTAGTATGATATTAGTATAGAAATAGTTAAATTGATTTTAGAAGAGAATAATTTCCAAAACAAATCCAAATGTATGTGTGTCATAGTTTCTGTTCTATTACTGTGAAGAAACACAACAACAAAAACAGATTATTGGCCATTTTCTCTCCAGTGAGTTTCTAAGATAGGGGCAGCCAGCCGGGAGGCACAGGCCCCACGAGTTACAGGGGAGTTGCAGGGCAGCAGGGACAGGATCCTCTCAGCTTCTGAGTGACAGAGGTGGATCAGCATCCTTCTCTGCCCCTTCCCTGCAAGTGGAGGGCCTACCTCCAGGGAGCACCTTAACCCAGAGACTCGGGTGAGAGCCGCCATCTTCTCTCCAGTAAGTTTCTAAGATGGGAGCAGCCAGCTGGGAGGCACAGGCCCCACGAGTCTCAGGGGACTTGCAGGGTGGCAGGGACAAGACAATCTCTAGTCAGAGACACTAAGAACATCTAACACCAAAAATCAAGAGATGGTGAAAGGTATAGTGGCTATTCCTGGTTGTCAACTTGACTGTATCTGAAATGAACTGCAATCCAGAATTGGAGGGATCACCTGGCCCTAATCTGGAGGCTGAGAGATAACAAGTTTCCAACCAGAATCTTGGCAAGGAGATCTTGAGGTGTAGTGGCTACAAATCCCAGAGGATTAAGATAGAGAGATGTATGAGTTCAAGATCGTCTGGGATTGGAGGTGTGGTGGCATAGTCGCTATGAATCCTAGAAGACTGGGACTGGAAGATCTGCGAGTTCAATCGGGGTCACCTGGGGTTAAGGGTGTGGTAACTCCTTTAACCTGGGCCACACCTTTTGCTGGAGACCTATATAAGGAAGAAGGAAAGCTCACTCTTTTTCAATTGTTTGCCTCGTGGGACTGAGTAACTGCTGGATCCATGGACTTCCATTCATAGCTGCTGCCGACTATTGTTGGGAGTGGATTGTTGGGAGTTGGACTACAGACTGTAAGTCTGCAGTAAATTCCTTACTACATAGAGACTATCATAACTTCTGTAACTCTAAAGAACCCTGACTAATACAAAAGGCAAATGCAAAAATCCTACCAACAGAAACCAAGACTACTTGGCTTCATCAGAACCTTGTACTCCCACTGCAGCAAGCCCTGGATATCCCAAAACACCAGAAAAGCAAGAATTGGATCTTAAATCACATCTCACAATGCTGATAGAGGAACTTAAGAAGGACATGAA
>NW_022196915.1:73163347-73163763 GCF_008632895.1 Mastomys coucha
TATCCTAAAACAAAAGGATATACCTTCTTCTCAGCACCTCATGGTACCTTCTCTAAAACTGACAATATAATTGGTCACAAATCAGGCCCCAACAGATACAAGAAGATTGAAATAATTCCTTGTATCCTATCCGATGACCATGGACTAAGGCTGCTCCTCAATAACAACATAAAAAATAGAATGCCCACATACACGTGGAAGCTTAACAACACTCTACTCAATGATAATTTGGTCAAGGAAGGAATAAAGAAAGAAATTAAAGACTTTCTAGAGTTTAATGAAAATGAAGCTACAACATAACCAAACTTATGGAACATAGTTAATGCAGTCCTAAGAGGAAAACTCATTGCTTTAAGTGCCTCCAAAAAGAAACTGGAAAGAGCATACATCAGCAATTTGACAGCACACCTTAAGGC
>NW_022196915.1:73167094-73205117 GCF_008632895.1 Mastomys coucha
ATAGTTCTACTGGAGGACCCAGCTATACCACTCCTGGGCATATACCCAAAAGACACTGCAACATGTAATAAGAACACATGCTCCACCATGTTCATAGCAGCCTTATTTATAGTAGCCAGAACCTGGAAACAACACAGTTGTCTCTCAACAGAGGAATGGATACAGAAATTGTGGTACATCTACACAATGGAGTACCACTCAGTTATTAAAAACAATAAATTTATGAAATTCTTAGGGAAATGGATGGATCTGGATAATATCATCCTGAGTGAGGTAACCCAATCACAAAAGAACAAAGACGGTATGCACTCTCTGATAAGTGGTTATTAGCCCAGAATTTTGGAATACAGGAAGAACAACCCACAAGGAAGAAGGAAGACCAAAAGGTGGACATTGCATTTCTTCTTAAAAGGGGGAACCAAATACCCACGGGAAGAGTTGCAGAGATTAACTATGGAGCAGAGACTGAAGGAAGGGCAAGCCAGCATAAATATAGCTATCTCAGAGAGGCTCTGACAGTATCTGACTAACACAGATGTAGAGGCTCACAGTCATCCATTGAACTGAGTACAGGGTCCCCAGTGAAGGAATTAGAGAAAGGACCTATGGAGCTGAGGGGTTTGCAGCCCCTTAGGACGAGCAACAATATGAACTAAGTAGTACCCTCGGAGCTTCCAGGGTCTCAAACACCAACCAAGGACTGCACATGGAGGGGCCCGATTGTTCTGGCAGCATGTGTATAGTAGAGGATTGTAAATTTGATCATTACTAGGAGGAGAGGAGCTCGTCCCTGTGAAAGTTCTGTGCCCCAGTGTAGGGGAATGCCAGGGCCAATAAGTGGGAGAGGGTGGGATGGCAGGCATGGGGAGGGGATAGGCAACAGGGGTTTGTTTTTGTTGTTTTTGTTTGTTTCTTTGTTTTTTGGAAGGGAAACTGTGAAAGGAGAAATTTACATGCAAATAAAGAAAATATCTAATTAAAAAAATGAAAAAAACAGATTATTAAGGAAGCATTTAATTGTGGCCCTGTTTGCAGTTTCAATAGGATTAGTACATGATCCTTACACCCAGGAACATGGCAGAAGACAAGACAGAAATGATGTTGGAGAAGTAACTGCTCATGTGTGATCTCCACATTGCAGGTAGAGAGTGAGGGCCAGACTAGGCCTGATCTGAGTTTTTGAAATCTCAAACCCATCGCCAGTGACACACCTTTTCCTGATATCCAGAACACTGGCCTTAAACTCTCAAGCACAATCCTACCCCAGCCTTCCAACCTACTGGGATTATAGGCATTTGCCACCATGTCACACTTCTTTCAACAAAGCCACATCTACTCCAACAAGGCCATACCTACCAATCCTTCCCAAACACTTTCATCAACTGGGGACCACTCACTGAAACGTGTCCACTTGGAGCTATTCTCACTGAGTCCACCACATATATGATAGATTATTAATAAATTTTCCTGTCAAAACTGATCATATGAGAAAAGTAGTACTCATATTTTAGACAAAAAGTAAATTTCATATAAGTTAAAGTTATAAATATAAAATGCAAAACATTTCTGCATGAGAATATGGAATATTATATGTAGAAAAAAATGGATAGAAAAATAAAGTTTCTGAAGATGAGACATATTTGGTGTGAAAAATTAAAATGATACTAATATTAAAATGTAGTTCAAAGCATATATAATAATGTTTACTTGTAAAGTCAATAGGTAAATTATAAATTTATGTTTGTTATAGGTAAACAAATCTTTATTTGTTATTTATTGCTACAGAATGAATTATATATTTACTCATAACAAGTAAAGAAAAGCAAGGTTAAATGATAGGAAAATTAACCACCTCACAGTTGATGGTGGTTTGGAATCTGATTGTGGTTTAGTTGTGTGTCTCTAGTTCAAGTTTTTTCATGAAACTGCAGTGAAATTACAAGCCTGTCATTCTGACCTGGAAGCTCACCTCTGGCAAGCAGGATGACTTGTAAGCCTTTCTGTAGAATAATCTCCCAAAGACAGCTAAGTGACCTAAGAGAAAGCAAGATAAATTTCTCAAGGATATCTTTTATGAGCTGATCTCAAGTTACATCTTAATTTTTCTGTATCCTGTTTCTGGTTAGATGATAAATGCTCAAAGTAAGAGGGTTTTCTAAAGATGTGATCTCTGAGACCACCTGAAAAGCTGCTGACCATTTTGTTAATCTCATAATGTCAAATAATGTATACAATTGAATATTATTTCCTATTTCAACATATGTGAATAACATCTCTCAAATAGTATAAGGTAGAGAAATTACTCCCTTCTATTGCTATGTTAGAATTTCCCACCTATTATTTCCGTAAAGTAGACTGATGTGCATAAGTTGTTGGAGAACATATCCTTCATTGAATAGGAGTAATTAAATATTCCAAGTCTTTCAATTAAGTATGAGAATAGGCAAGAAGTCTCTTGATCCAACTTTACATTTAAGAAGGGTTTACTCCATTGACTGCCCTACTTTGTAAACCTTAGCTCTGTTCTGGTGTATTATTCTACTTGAACTTAATTTGAGAATGTAGATAAAAAAAAAACCATGCATAGCTGGCTTTAAATACTGTTTCTTGCAACCACTATAATGGCGGTCTCATTTCTTTTATTTCTAGGACTGACAGTAGAGAATCTGATGTTTTCCAAGACTTGGCAAAAAAAAAAAATTCCCATGTTCACATCTGCTATAATCACTTCTGAGTGATTTTTGGTCTCTAAATTTGTCCACTCCTGCTCACTCAGCAGTGTTTGCAACTGCAATCCATCATCTGTATAGTTGTGGGGATTAGGACATGGAATATTTTCAGAAGCCAGTATTCCGGCTACCACCAAGATCACTGTCTGTCTTTGTCTATTTTTGTGTTTCTAGTAACATGATACTAAAGGCTGAGTAAGTAATAAAGAAATAAGATTCATTCTGGATCACATGTCAAGAGGTCTAAGGTCAACAAAGCCAAATCATTTTGACCTGGATCAGAATGATGGTTTCCTTGCTTCAGAGTTCTGGCGACTCCATTGCTACATGAAAGCAGTGGACAGCGCATTTGTATCTAACTCCTGGTCTCTCTCACTATAAAGCCACCATGCAACCCTGGTAGCTCCACTCTGGTCAGACTTATCCATCTCTAATCACCTTCCAGAAGCACCATGTTGAAACACACAGAGGATTAAGTTTCCATGCTCTCGGTGCCCCACAAGGAGAACTAAACTCAACATGGATGTTTCACAAAACCATACAGCAATCAATATCCATCCTTGTTCACTAGAAATGACAATTGTCTAATTCTGCTCATTTAGAATGAGAATCTAAAAAAGTAAGCGGGAGTTTAGGAAGGCTATGAAGAGAGTGAGAAAATATTCTTGGCTGAAAAAGTTTGTGTGATTTTTGTGAGCATTACTGGAATTCTAAATTCCAGGCCTCATGCATGCAAGGCAAGCAATCTACCTTTGAGCTACATCCCTAGCCCCAGAAACATAACTGAGTCAAAGATGTCCAAGCATTCTTCTTATGATGAACTAAAATATTCTTAAAGCAGAACTGTTATTTATAAACCAAGACTGATTAATAATAGTAACTGACTCATTGAGCTTAAGAAATTTTCATAATTAATAGTTTAAAAGAACCGTAATTAATTCTGAGATTCCAAAGTATGTTTCCTTAGAGTGTATATATGCAATGAAGATCATGGAGTAACTTGCAGTGGTATAAGGAAATAATCATTAGTTTTACAATATTTAACATTCCCCTAGAATCATAAAACAAAACAATAAAATTTTTCGCTGTCACTTATAATCCTTGCAGTGTAATGATGCCAAATGGTATTATATTCTATGTAATAGCGAATAACATCTTTCCATCTTGAAAAAACACTGTTGAGTTTTCATGGTGAAGGAAAGAACATAAAATTGTCCCTTTGCTATTCCTATAAAGGTATTTTGTGATACAATGTATTAGTACAAGCAAATCAATTTGCAATTATCTTGCAAATCTCAGACTATTCAAACTGCATCACTAATTCATATTACAGCTGCTTATAATGCCAAGTGTACTGGCCAGTTTTGTGTGTCAACTTGACACAGCTGGAGTTATCACAGAGAAAGGAGCTTCAGTTGGGGAAGTGCCTCCATGAGACCGGGCTGTAGGGCATTTTCTCAACTAGTGATCAAGAGGGAAGGGCTCCTTGTGGATGGTACCATCCCTGTGCTGATAGTCTTGGGTTCTATAAGCGAGCAGGCTGAGCAAGCCAGGGGAAGCAAGCCAGTAAGGAACATCCCTCCATGGCCTCTGTATCAGCTCTTGCTTCCTGACCTGCTTGAGTTCCAGTCCTGATCTTTGTTGATGAACAGCAGTGTGGAAGTGTAAGCTGAATAAACCCTTTCCTCTCCAACTTGTTTCTTGTTCATGATGTTTGTACAGGAATAGAAACCCTGACTAAGACACCAAGTAAAGGAAAGCTAAGCAATAGGCTCAAATTATTAATTAAAAGTTAGTGGTTAGTGGTACATCACTATGCAGACAGAAGTAAATGAATATACTCTGTATTTTACTAATGAACTCATAACTACAATGTATCCTCAATGGTAAGTTGTGTATATATGGTAAGTGCTAACTGAGGTAATACATTGCCAAGAAACTTACTTCTATTCTACTTGAATGTCCACAGAAACATTGAAAGCTGTTCTAAATATAAATTTTCCAGTATGCCTTATAGATTGGAAAACTCTTTAAGATCAAAATAATAAGTAAAATATAACTAATCAGTTTAAAATATTTCTTGATGCTTTTATTTACTGTTACCAGGTATAAAAATTATGTAAATTTCAAATAGATTCAGGAATGCTAATTTTATTTAATAAAATTCTACATTTGATTTCTTTGCTAAGAATGGAATTTCCAGTTAATATCATCTATTAATGACTGTAATATCATCTTGACACCAAATGATGGTTATGGGTTTATGAGCATTTTTATAATGTCAGGATTTTAATATTTTAATTGTGAATTCTTAATAACATGAATTCATTCTTCTGTCTGAACTCTGGCATCTTCCTTTTAACAAGAGAATGTCGAGTTTTAGGTTAAGCAGAACAGAGGCGGTATTTATGCTGTTTGAAATTACCATTTGTTCCATTTTGTGTCAGATAAATCGAGAAAACCTTTGATTTCTTTATTTACTTTGATTTCTTTGATTACTTTATCAGGAAGATAACAAAGTCGAAGACTCTGTCCTTTTCTTTCTAACTGTGTGTTCCTTAAAGACTTCTCTCCTGTTCAGTCTAAAAGATGGTAAAATGTCTGAGAACTCTCCTCCTCCAGGGTCTCATATGTTAGTGCTTCCATAACAATTGATGCTTGCCAAGCTCCTTTTCCCTAAATACAACCACTGCACATATTTTTTTTGCTTGTGAGTTGTCTTATCATCATAAAAGCTGATAAACACAAAGCTTTTCTGTGTGTGTGTGTGTGTGTGTGTGTGTGTGTGTGTGTGTGTGTGTGTTGCTGTGATCTGGCTGCATTCTCCAACTAAATACAGGGTCATGCATGATGTGGTGAGAAGGAAGGTTAAAAAGAGAGGTTGTGTGAGAGTTTAGAGGGGCCTCACACCACTAACTTCAACCACTCAGAAGTGAGAAGGAAGAATAAGAAGCACTTCCCCACACGGATGTTGCCATGTCTTCTACAGCACCATCTGTAGAATGTGTTTCTGTTTACTCAGCTCTTTCCATGATGGACTCTTGCTTCTCGTGTTATCCCTTCATAAATAAGGGCACTGGAAATGCACTGCTTATGAAATCCATCCATTGCCATGGCTAGAAGACAGTAACGTTACAACCTAATACCTTTTAAAGATATATTTGTTTTGTCCATTTAAGCAGATTACCTCAAGACATTCAATATTAAGTAATTAATAATTAATTACTTAATTAAGATTCCAGGAAATGAATCATTGCTGTTCTTAAGATAGTTTTAGGGGAACCTGAAAAGAGGATTTAGCAGTGAAGAATGCCAGCTGCTTTTCCACAGAACCCTGGTTCAATTCCCAGCACCTACGTGGCAGCTTACAATCATCAATAACTCCATGTCTCAGGAATCAGATGCCCTCTCCTGGCCTCTGTTGGCATTGTACACATGTGGGCACAGATGTATACATAGGCACAAAACTCAGACACATAAATGAAAACAATAAATCTTGTTTCCAATGGTACTTTTTTATTTTAAATTTTAAGACTTAGTGCTATAAAGCAGGCAGAACTATGACTGTATCATTTAAAAAGGAACTTTAAAATGTTTTGCTATAAAAAACCAAATGGGTTTGAGAATGTTATCTATTTTTAGAATGATATGAACACAAAAATTATCTACTCTATAATGATTGCAAAGACTTCACTGTATAGAAATGGAAAAAGAGGGAACCACTCAAACAATCAAAATGCTGGGAAATATTTAAATCGATGGATAGAGAATTACTTGTTCTACAAAATTTTCAGCAAAACACAACATACTTTTAAACTGCTTTAAGAATAAATTGTTATAGAATGGTGTTTGGGTACATATCACTGAAGTCTTTCTTTCGAACAAATTAAATCTCAGTGTAAAGTAAGAACAAGATGAGGGTACGGGTGGGCTAAATTTATCTGATAAGGAGACAAGGCTTCTGTTGGAAAGGTCTGTCTAGGGAGTAGGCACAATAGTTTGCTAGCATAGCAGATTATCACTAATCATCGGGGTGTTAACAAATACATCAAGGGAAGGAGGCACACAAAAGGGAACTACATTTGCTAGTCAGTGAGCACAAGCACGAAATTAATTATGTCTCTTAAATGCCAGTGTCACGAAACTCATTGGAAAAATCCTTTCTGTAACACGAAAAATGAAAGGAAATTTGATCAATTTAGAAATCAGGAAGATCTGTGAGGCAGGGAACATGACAAGGATCCTCTACTTTATGGTCACCAGAAGTTACTGTAAGAGGAAGTGTAACAATACAGGACAGACTGGCTTCTTTGCACATATGATTGTTAACAGGAAGTGTGTATCTTTAGAAAACACTCGCTGAAAAGAATTTTGCAGGGCTGAAGAAAAAGGTCAAGCAAGGAAGGCCAAGTGAGTGGCCATCGGGGAGATACATTGTTAACTATTAACAAAGTAGCCGTTTCTCTGCTACAAGCAAAACCTCTGTGTGTCAGAAAAAAAAAAAAGAAATTGCAAGAAAAAACAAATAGCAACCCATTATCAGGATTTAAAAAATCATTTAGAATTATCTTTTGAATAGACTTATCCAGACAATGTTTGGTATTTCAACATGAATGACATTTCTGTGCAGTCTTCTTGAACGTTTTGTTGGACAAAAAAAAGAAAAAGAAAAAGAAAGAAAAAAAAAGATTATGATTTTGATTTTGGTAGATTGTGGTCAAGATGAATCAAAGTGTTCTGAATGTCTGTAGTAAAGATTGTGAGATGAAAATGCATCCAATATTTTTCATCTATACTACTTGACTCTATCAGGGAACACATAGTTCTTGCAATCTCAACTTCTAACCAGGCTATTCCAGCAGAACCAAATTAAAGATCCCCAGAGTTCCAGACACCTGACATTTTGAAACTGTCAATATACCATTTTTGAGCTAAAAGTTATCTTGCAGAAGGATACACATTGCTTTTGCTTACAATCAGCTAACAATTCTTGAGTATGTGTACCTGGCTGATGTAGTAAATTCTACTTGGTAAAAGCAGATTAGGAAAAAAAAATGCCTGACAAATATTTATAAATGTATGAGCATTCCTTACAGTTTTTATGAAGTACTCTACAGGATCTCTGACTTATTTTCAGTAAGCATACATCGAGAATTTGAGTTGCTAGGACGATACTTACAGAAGTATTTATTTGGAAAACTGGTTCTTGGCAGTGGTTCATCAAGAATGTCTATGCATTACTGGTATACAAGCAACTACTATGCTCAAATAATAACATAAGTTTTATCTTTATCACCTGCTCTCCTTACTTCACGTTCACTCTCTTCCCTCTCTCTGCTCTCTCTCTCCCCTAGGGTAATAATACTTTAGAATAAAATATGAATTGGGGGAACTGATAATATGGTGACCAAGGTTAATAATATTGCATTTACTGATTGTTTCTTGTTTCTTGATGAGAGTAGATTTTAATTATATATATATTGTTAATTCAAGGTGGTGATGAATGTATTAAACTGATTGCGGCAATTCGTGTACAATGTGTACTTGCATTAAATCATCATATTGTATACGTTGAATATATAAAGTGTTTGTCAACTATATGTATTTTTAAATGTCTAAGACTAACTACTGAAAATAATAAATTACTAAGATCATGATGATGATTTCATCTTCAAAGCATGCAACCAAGAGACTGGAGAGTCGGCTCAGCAGTTCAGAGCACCTGCTGTTCTTGCAGAGGACCTGTGTTCATTTCCTAGCATCCACCTCAGGTAGCTAAGAACCACTGTAACTCCAGCTCTAGGGGATACGATGCCCTCTTCTGGTTTCTGTTAGCACTACACATACATGGTGCACATGCAGAAAACCCACAGACACATAAAAAAAAAAAAACCTGAAAACTCCAACTAAAGTTTATATTTACAACATACTACATTCCTGGTTGTTTTCAATAATCCATACAAATTTTCACTTACAGTTAGTTTAATTAGCCAGTAGAATTGACTCTTTTTGTTTAGTCAAAATATCTCTTCTGATAGTTCAATGCAAATATTGTCCCAGGCTCTCTCTGGGTTACCTCGCAGGATACTTTCTCAGAGGCTCAAGTTGTGTGTCTACCTTTCAAAGTGTGCTACCTTTCAACACACAGAAGGGTAATTCTGGTATGCTCAGCAGTGATTTAATTCCTGCCATATGTCTGAATAGCAAGAGGCTACACTGAAAGAAACTGTCTGGAGGCTAGCCTTCTGAATTCTCTTGAAAATTCAAACAATTCTGCAAAGGACCGACTTAGCAAAAAGAGAAGTCTCAGAGGAATCACTTTTGAGAGGCTATTAGTTTGTAGAAGAAAAGGGTGCCAAAAGTAAAATATAATTCATCACTTGAGCCACAAACATTAAACAAGTGTGCTTTTGTGGGCACATGAGCCCATAAACATTAGTTACTATACAGCTAGAGAAAGCCATTTTGTTATGCTTGATAACTTTTAAAGACCCTCGATCTTCAGCTAAATGAAAGTCCATTTATTTATTTATTATGAAATAAAGCCTGTTAGTGTATGTCACTGAAATTCTACAATCCAAGCAGAGATCACCATTTGAAAATAAGATTGAGCACACAAATTAGAAGCTAAATAGCCAAAACAGAAAAAAAAAATTAAATGTTTGACATACTTGAAACTTTATGAGCATAGTAACCACTACATAAAAAGCTAAATAAAAAGTTGAAAGATAAGTGGTAGGTATGGAGAAAACAGTAATGACACATGACATATGGAGACCACAGGAAAGAGGGACCAAGAATGTGATAAAAAAAAAAAAAGCAACCAGATCCTCCAGAGCTCCCAGGAACTAAGCTAACAACCAAGGAGTACCCATGGCTCCAGAGCTCCCAGGAACTAAGCTAACAACCAAGGAGTACCCATGGCTCCAGCTGCATATGCAGCAGACCTTGTAAAGTATCAATGGGAGGAGAGGTCCTTGGTCCTATGAAGGCTCGATAGATGCCCCAGTGTAGGAGAATCAAGGGCGAGGAGTTGGGAGTGGGTGGGTGGGTGGAGGAACACCCTCATAGAAGCAGGGGGAAGGAGAATGTGATAGGGTGTTTCTGGGAGGGGGAGAAACCGAGAAAGGGGATAACATTCGAAATGTAAATAAAGAAAATATCCAATAAAAAAAATCTGTAGAAGGAAAAGAAAAGGCCAATAAATATAGGGTGGATAATTAATTAGATAAATAAAGATAATATAAATTTGATATTATTTTTGACCTATGGAGTGAATTAGAGCTAAAAGAGTAAAATCTAGACTTGAGCACAAGATAGACAAAGTAAGATGCTCATGCAGTTCATATGAAGATGAAAAATGACTTCTTGCTTTAACTATTAAAGATTTCACCTGCAAGTTTTCTAATGTAAAATGTGTGTAATTTTTAACCTAGCAAATCTGTCCTGGAGCCTTTCCCTTCCCCTAAAGAAATACATTTACAATGGATCAGAAATATGTGCATACCAATATCCTTTTCTTCGTCTTTCTGAAGAAGCAAAACAAAACAATGGCCTTAACAAAGCTTTTCATCACAGGGAATTGTGTAAATAAATTATGGACAGACCATTCACCAGAATGTTCTGTGAACATTAAAGTTGAGGTCAGTATACCAGTTAAAAGAAGAAAGGAAAAGAGAGGAAGAGGAGGGAGACTAACAAAGACTTGTATGAAAAAGTCAAGATGAAGTTATTCACTTTATCTCATTGAAGGATCCTAAGGGAGAAGTTTGAATTGCAGTGATAGTAACTCGGGCTCTGTCTCCTCTGTCACTCAATCAGGGTCTATGTTAGCTGAGGAGGAGGACACTAATATTTGAGAACAAATGTTTGTGGATAAAAATTTAAGCTTAAATCAAGAAGCTTTAAATTTGCAAGAGCTGGACTCTTTTTCAGAAGAAAACAAACACTTTTAAAAGTTTGGCTTTGTATATTAATGGCTGGAAGTGTCAAGAAAAAAAATTACCTGGGAAGAGTAGACTGGCAACAGTGTGTGTGTGTGTGTGTGTGTGTGTGTGTGTGTGTGTGTGTTACAGAGAATAGAGAAACACAGTGGACTGTTGGCGTTTGGCTCTGACAATTAATATATTCTTCCGCTTGCCCATTAGCTGAGCATCAAAGCTATGGTGAAGATAACAGTAATTCAGGTGAGAATGGTTACAAAGTATCAACTGTGTTTTACTTCTCTTGAAATAGACCAGGCACACAACAGCCTTCCCTGGCTCTTATTACATTAGGTCCCTCTCAGGCTAACTTAGCAGGATCTTTTGATTTTAGAATCTTTAACTTGATCACACAGTCAAAGTCAATTTATCACATATAGTAACATTCTTTTAGATCTCTCTTTCTCTCCCTTCCCCCTCTCTCCTATGTGTGCATGCATGTGTGTGTGTGTGTGTGTGTGTGTGTGTGTGTGCATGCCACATGTTTGCCTGTGTTCATAGAAATGAGAACAGAGATACATATCCTTTGGAGCTGTTGTTACAGGTGGTTGGCTATAAGCTCCCCAATATGGATGCTGGGGCCCAAACAAGCACTCTGAACCACTGAGCCAACTCTCTTGCCCCAAGTATGGCAACATTCATAGATTCTAGGAATGAGAATATAAACAGCCTCAGGGAATGTTATTCATCATAACATGGTACCCCTTAGCTGTAGAATAGCAGAGACAATGTTAAATGTGTCGGCAAGTGATCTCAAAGCTAGAGCTGAGAAAGTACAGTCGAGAGAGTATAGATAGGATGCTGGGCAGACAATGAAGTATGGAGTTTGGAAAGGCCAGTGAGGAAGGAGGACAGCCAGCCAGATGTCAAAACCTAACAGTTCCAGTTCTCCTTCCAGATGTAACAAGAAAAGAGACATTAACCAGAGAGAGATTCCGATCTTCTCACCCATCTGCTATTCATGCTGTTCCTTATTGCTGTCCACTTACTAGAAATCATCTCAGGGAAAGAGAAGGAAAGGGGAAAGGAAAATGTCAGCAAGTAACAAGGCTGGATGAACTCAGGAGAAACCAAGAGAGCAAGAGAGTGACCAAGACACTCAGCCAAACTGTCTTTCTTAATAGCTGTAGTTCTTTAGCGTAAATTAAACATGGTTTTAGAAAACTGGGATTCAGCCGGGCAGTTGGTGGCGTATACCTTTAATCCCAGCACTTGGGAGGCAGAGGCAGGTAGATTTCTGAGTTCGAGGCCAGCCTGGTCTACAGAGAGAGTTCCAGGACAGCTAGGGCTACACAGAGAAACCCTGCCTCAAAAAAACCAAAAACCAAAACCAAAACAAAACAAAACAAAAAAACAAAGAAAACTGGGATTCATTAAATATTTTGAATCCGTTTCATGAAATACACACATATGATGATATGGAAAGATATCTATGGTTAGAGGAAAGAAACATGATCTATGTTGTTATCCTAGTTGAATGGTTTTATTGAGTTTACATGCATTTATTTATAGAAACATGCCTTAACATTCGTGTTACTATTTATGAATGATTCTCTCTTGGTAACTAAATGACAAGAGATTTGGGGGAATACTTTTTTCCTTTATGGCATGGTGGTTTGAATGCTTTGTCCACAGAGTGGCACTATAAGGGGGTGCGTCCTTGTTGGAGTAGGTGTGGCTTTATTGGAGGGAGTGTATCACTGTGAGATGGACTTTAAGACCCTCTTCCCAGCCATGTGGGAAACAATCTGCTCCTGGCTTCCTTTGGATGAAGATGTAGAACTCTCAGCTCTTCCACCACCAATGGACTGAATCTCTGAACATCCAAACTAGCCCCAACTAAGTGTTGTCCTTTGTAAGGGTTGCCATGGCCATGGTGTCTCTTCGCAGCAATGAAACCCTAACTAAGACAATGTCTATCCAATTTCAGATTTGTGCAATTGTGTGTATAATATTTAAATGGTCAGTAAAAACAAAGTCATTTCCATTTTAAAACAAAATGTTATAGGAAAAAAAGAGACCATCATTTTCTTTATACAGTGAGATGGAACAGACCTTCCCCCTAAAATGAATAGCAATTATTGCCCTCTTATTCAATTCAATTATGTGTCAGTTTCCAGTTTACTAGTCATTTAGCCTTGAGTAAGCTACCCTTAATGGCTGGGACCCATCTAAAAATTGTGGGAAATAACACACTTGCTCTCATATGGAATGTATTTAGCTTGACATTCAATATGTCATTTAATATAACAACTCACAATATTTTTATCCCATTATATAAAATCAAATATAGAGAATATATAATGTGCCCCCTTGAAAATACCATAATGGAAATGTGAGAAATCCCTGCTATGTAATACAGTGCCCAACACAGATGCAGACATCAAGTGTCAGCTTGTAACACTCTCCTGATAACTAGTTTTAATGTGAACACCAGACAATAAGATTCAGAAAATTACAGAGATGTATGTGCTCTTTGCCTTAAATGGAACACAGGTATTCATAAACTCACAAATGAGATTTGTACATCCAAATAAAGAAAATCAGAGCAGGAAGATGGGCCAACTATAATGCTACACAATGTTAAATTTCCTAGAACACCTCTACCTTGGAACACTCAACCCTAAGATCAAATCCCACCACTCAGGGATCAGAGAACCTTGCAGAAGAGGAGGCAGAAAGAGTTTAAGGGTCACAGAGGACACCAAGAAAACAAGGCCCTGTGTAACAACAGAATTGACACTCATAAGAACTGATAGACTGCAGCATCATCCACAGGACCTGCACAAGTCTCTGCCAGATGGGTTTCTGGAGAGGAGAGGAGAAGCTGACACATAGCCCATCCCTATCTCAGAAACTACCTCCCATTGATAGCCATTTGTAAATGAAAATTTAGTTTCGTCCTAGCGAGTCTCAAGGGTAGGCTGCATGCCCAGCACTAGTTGGGAAAATGAGCTCAATAGCATTGTTGGCGGTTCCTTGTCTCAAAATATTGTGTCAGGGCTGTTCCTCTTTTATATTTTGTAACTTGTCTTATTTTTATTTTGATTTACCCTACAGGTCCATTGTTTATATATAATGGCTTCCAGCCTCGTGTTGTATGGAATCCCTAAGTATGTGAATGAGTGGGTCTCTGCATCTGTCTCACTTTCTTGTGCCTTCTCTTAGATTCTTTTCCTTCTGCTTGTTTGTTTTCTTCTATTGGGCTACGTTGAGTTTTGTTTTATTGTGTTATATTTTATTATTATCCCTTAGAAGTCCGTTGTTTTCTGATAAGAGACAGAAAGAAGGTAGATTTTGATGGGAGGGAGTGGGAAGGAACTGGGAGGATTAGAGAGGGAAAACTGAAATAGGGATACTTATGAAGGAAAAGAAGCTATTTTCAGTAAAAAGAAAAAAATTCCAAGTGGAAAACCTAGTATTAATTCATACATATCAAGAACTGTCAAGGCTTACAGGAAGGTGCTTGAAATTATAGCATATTATGCAATGTACCAACATATTATGTAATATCCCTAGCAGGTCTGTGCTTTGTAATTAAGTACATTGTTACTTTTGCAAGGTAGTGCATGAATATTCATACTACGAAAGATCAAGGAAGCCTTAAAGAGCCTTTTCTCAGTGCTGACTGTGCTGGCAAATGAATCTGACACAAACTCAGAGAGAACTCTGTAGTTCAATTAAGCTCCATAATAGGAAAAGAGGTATTTCCTTTTTCCTCAAGTTGTTTGCAGGGTTTTTATTTGTTCTTCTTTCCCAGCTCTTGCTTGTGTTGAGAAGGGCCCAGATTGTGGAAAGAGGTCATGTGAAGGCCCAGCATCGACTCTTATGTGTGTCTTCATCAGGAATGGCAATAAGTAAGTTGTCTATGGGAGGAAAAGTCTTCCCTCATGACAACAGGATGCGCTCTCTTGCCGAGTATCAGTCATCTGTGTGACTGGATATAAAGAGTGAGTAATATTTTCCTAAGTTAAGGCTTTCTAGATGGATCTAGCTTGTGTGAAAACCTGACCCTTAACCCCTGCTCTCCGGGCTCCTGTTAATGGGAATGCTTATTATCCAACTGAAGTTGCAATGACCTAATTGCCATCATTGAGACGTTAATACACTTTGGACTGTGGATGCTTTCATAATTTGAATGATTATGTGGGTAGTGTGCATAAAGGGTACATTCTTTCCTGAACCTTAGAATTTTTCCAAACATAGCTAGTGAAATGTTAGAGAAAAGTTTTCAGGCTGTGACTCAAACTTTCCTATTTCAAAAGGAAGCAGGTGTCCGGATATTGACATCAGCAATCATCAATGTGGGCTGGTGAGATGGCTCAGAAGGTAAGAGCACCGACTGCTCTTCCAAAGGTCCAACAACAAATCCCCACAGCCACATGGTGGCTCACAACCCCCAGTAATGTGATCTGACGCCCTCTTCTGGTGTATCTGAAGACAGCTACAGTGTACTTATTTATAATAATAAATAAATCTTTGGGCCGGAGCCAGCAGAGACTGAACAAGCGGGGTCTACCAGAGTGAGTGGGGTCTGCTGAATAGAGCAGGGTTGACCAGAGTGAGCAGAGGTCCTAAAAGTCATTTCCCAAAACCAGATGAACTCATATACATAAAATAAATAAATAAATCTTTAAAAAAATAATCATCAATGTATTTTCCATGGAAAAGACAAGAAAGAATACAGGAATTTTTAACTCCTTCCACTTCCCAGCCTTCCAGCTAGTCTATGAATGTAGACCCAGTTATAAATAAAGATGATAGATGAATTCATTAGTTTATGAGAAAGAAGTCACAAGTGTAAGTTAGAGAGAGCAAATGTTTGAGAGGCATTCTTAAGACTCATTAAAAAAACAAGCCTGACCTAGGAATGGAAATCCTTGGACCCAGAAAGGTAGTACTCTGTACCCATAAATGGGATGTTAGTACCACCAAGAACAGCAGCAACAAAAGAATAGAGTTAGCCAGAGCCTAGAGTGCTACAGTGAGCAGAACTGGCAAAATGACCCAAGCTCTTTAGAGAAGCCCAAAAGATCACATGTGATCCCAGATATTGGAACAAGAAGCTGTGAAATTGAAGTTGCTGTGGAAACCCCAAGATTTTAGAGATGTCAGAGCCATGGGCTACCTACTGAGGAAAACTGCTAGCAGGAAATGGAACCAGCCCAAGAGAAAGGACTGTGTTGCAGTCTTCTAAGCTGAAAATAGTTGGATATCAGACATAGAGATGCAGAATTTGGAGTTGGCCCAGCTGCTTTTGGTCTTGCTTTGGTATCTTCTCCCTCTGACATTTTGGAACGGTTATATATATCCTGTGGTGTTGGAAATATGTGACCTGCTTTTTTGATTTTGATTTTATAGGGGATTACAGTTAAGAGATTGCATGAATCTCAGAAGTAAATTTGAACTTTGGACATTCAAACACTGTTGAGACTGTGAAAGTCTTTGGGGACTTTTGAAGTTGGACTAAATGCGTTTTGCATTATTTTATGGCTGCAAGCCTATGGGTAGCCAAGGAATGGGATATGGTAATTTGAATAGGTCTGGCCTCTGCTGATTCCTGTGTTTGAATGCTTGGCCATAGGGAATGGCATTACTAGGAGGTGTGTGTTCATTCGAGGGGATGTGTTACTATGTAGTTGGGCTTTGGGGCCTCCTGTGCTCAGGCTCTACCCAATTTAAAAAAAAGAGGCACCCCAGCTACCTTTGGAAGCCAGTCTTCTTCTGGCTGCCTTCAGATCAAGATGTAGAACTCTTGGTTCCTCCAGCACCATATCCGCCTTCATCCTGCCATATTTCCTGCCATGATGATAATGGGCAGAAACACTGAAAGTGTAAGGCAGTCCCGGTGAAATGTTTTCCATTCTAAGAAATGTCTTGGTTATGTGGTCTCTTCACAGCAGTAAACCCCTAACTAAGAAACCAAGAATGATGATAATTTGAGATCAGAGAAATGAAATAAAATAGAGGAAGGGGCCAAGAGTGATAAAACCATAATCCCCTCTCCTTCCTCCATAGAAGAAGCATGATAATGTTTCTCTAGGTCTGGAATGGGAAGAAGTTGCAAAACTGTGCAGCACTCGTTCAGTATAACAAGGAAGCAGAAGATAAAATCTCCAAACACAAATGGAGCTTTGGGAGTTTCATGCACTGTGATAGGCCCATGGAAGTGATATGATAGTTAAAAATCTCAAATCAGAATTTCTGCTAATTCAGCTTCTTAGCTGAATGCTCAGAAAACTTGTTAATTCATATTTTTGTATCTTTCTAGGATGAAAATTTATTATAAGTTCAATTGCATGTTGAACACAATGTTTAAGCAGAATACTTAGTAAGTCAAAGTCCTCTATTGACCTACAAGCAAGAACTAAGAGAATGGGGAAAAACACTGTGGAACGCATTTGTCTTATCTCTCTAATTTGTATCTGTATCTCTATCTCTAACTCTATTTATCTATGTATACATATATAGCACGTTGCTATCTATTTATTCCTAGCTCTATGCAAAAACAAATATTGAAGAAAATTAATTTTCAAAAATTAGTCTACATACCAAGAAACATGAATCTATTCTAATTAGATTTATTACCTCCTGTTTCCTTTATTATACAGGAAATAATTTTGTGGGCCAGCAGAATAAAAGTTGTGAAAAATTCTTACAAACAGAATTGTCTTTAAAATCTGACTTTTTCCTCTCTGTGCACAAGATATATGGATATTTCTAAGCAATGAAAGTTGCTGGATTAAAATACAATGGTCTGAAGGTTACTATTATAAAGAGCTCATTAAAATTGATAAGAAAAACATTGAGACCCCAATATGAAAATGAACAAAGGACATGAACAACAGTACATAGGAGAAGATAATTAGCAAGGAACATATGGGGAAATGCTTAACCTTGTTAGACACCAGAGAAATACAGGCTAAACTAATTGTGTTAACACCCTACACTATTTAAATGTGTAATAGAATTTATTTTATAATGGGTTTTACCAAATATTTAAGAATAATTGAAACTGATCTTCCACAAACTCTTTGAAAAAAATAGAAAATGCAGAAACACTTAACAACTTCTTTTATGAGGCTAGATTACTGTGTTACCAAACCAGATAAAAATATCACAAGAAAACCAAACTAAAGGCCTTGTAAATACACACACATACACACATACATACATACACACATATCCTCAAGAAACACTAGCAAACCAAATCCAGTAACATATATTTATATATGTATGCATATTTATATGTATACATACACATATGTAGCTTATACATCATGACTACCTAAGGTTTTTCTCAAGAGTACTTGGGTAATTGAATAAAAAAAATGACAAAACAAACAAAAAAGTCAGTGCCTTATTACTTGAAGAAAGGGAGTAAATCACACATAATTATGGATAGAGGAGAAAGTGTTGACAAAATACAACTGTTTCATGAAAAAAAAGGTAAAAAATTGATGAGCTGCCATTAAAAAAAAAAACTCCTTCAACATAATAATGGGTATTAATAGTTCATGTACCAAGATCCACAATTAATAAACAGGACCTCATAATATTGAAAAGTTTCTGTAAGGCAAAGGACACTCTCAATAGGACAAAATGGCAGCCTACAGAATGGGAAAGAACCCTCACCAACCTTTACATCTGAGAGAGGGCTAATTTCCAAAATCTACAAAGAACTGAAGAAACTAGTCATCAACAACAAACTAAATAATCCTATTTAAAAATGAGGTACAGATCTAAACAGAAAATTCTCAATGGAGGAATCATGAATGACCAAGAAGTGCTTAAAGAAATGTCCAACTGTTTCTATTTTATGAACGAGTTTGAGAAGCATTGGTATTAGGTCTTCTTTGAAGGTGAGAGTGGGGGAGCACCCTCACAGAAGCAGGGAGGATGGGGGAGAGGATAAGGGTGTTGTGGAGGGGAAACTGGGAATGGTGATAACATTTGGAATGTAAATAAATAAAATAACCAAGAAGGAAAGAGAGAAAGAAAGAAAGAAAGAAAGAAAGAAAGAAAGAAAGAAAGAAAGAAAGAAAGAAAGAAAGGAAGGAAGGAAGGAAGGAAGGAAGGAAGGAAGGAAGAAGGAAGGAAGGAAGGAAAGAAAGAAACAAACAAACAAAGAAAAGGAAATGACTAACATCCTTAGCCATGAGGGAAATGCAAATCAAAATGGCTCCAAGGGTCTGTATTACACCTGTCAGAATGGCTAAGATCAAAGCACAAGTGACAGCTCATGCTTGGAAGGATGTAGAGCAAGGGAAACACTTCTCCATTGCTGGTGGGAATGAAAATTTTTATAGTCACTTTGGAAATCAATATGGTAGTTCCTCAGAAGATTGGGAATGTATCTACCTCAAGACTAGGCTATACCACTCCTGGGCATATACCCAAAGGACACTCCATCATACCAGAAGGAAACGTGCTCATGTATGTGTTATAACAGCTTTACTATTAATAGCTATAAACTGAGAACAACTTAGATGTCCTTAAACCAAAGAATGTAGAGGCCTGGAATTAATGTCTGGTGTCTTCCTCTATTGATGTCTATAATCTTTTGAGGTGTTTCAGTGACTTGGAGCTCATTAATAGGCAGTCAGCTGCCTGCTTACCTCCAAGGATCAGCCTATCTGGGTCCCTATCCCAGAGTTAGGGTTATTGACTGTCACCCTGCCCAACTTTGATGTGGGTTCTGTGGATCTGAACCCAGGTCCTCATACTTGCTTGTATCTTACCCACAGAGCTGTTTTCTCAGGTCCTCCATTTGTAAAATTACATAATATTCCATAGTGTGGACATAACATGTTCTGCTTCATCAATGGAGCAAACCTACCTTCTTTGCAGAGATCCTGCCCAGAACTAGCCCCTGGAAGGAACCATGCTGCTGTGGGCATATGGGAGCCCCTTTATTGTTATCAACAAAAGACAGGATGCTAGGATTTGTCGTACATCTTGACAAATAAATATGCAATTATAGGAGGCCAACACTGAGCGATACGCCCTTTTAGGAACCACAGACTGGAGCATATCATGAAGTCTTTATAAAATCTAAGTAGTGCTAGAGCATTTTTACAAATATACACTTATGCATAGTATAATATGAAAATCTTAATCTACATTTGGGTTTTTAAATTCATTTTATGATCATTTAGATCAAAATAGAACTTTGTTATGTCACGGGAAGGTTTGCTATAGCCATTTTACAATTGATGACCTTGACAAAGGTTACTGACCTGTGTCCTCATGGGTGAGGTTTGATTTTTTTTTTTTTAATTATTACAGAGTTATTCAATGTGAATTCTGTTGTCTTCTTTTTTTCAACGTCAAGCCTGGGAGATTCATCCATGATGGGTGATCAGCTACAAGGAAATCTTGTTCATTACCACTAGACTTAGGATGTCTCTTATTGGCTTCCTGAAGATTATAAAGGAAATAGTGAATTTCCTTTTGCTTAAACATAATGGCTATAAGATAAATGCATAAATAAACTATATTATCTCTTATAGAATACAACTTGAAAATAGCCTCTCTGTAACTAGGTTGCAGAGAGATGGGGCAAGAAGTTCTGATGGGCCTTTGAATCATAGGTTGAATACAGGTAACCATAATGTACTTTCCATTTCTAAAGCTGGAAGAAAATATTTTGAAACCTTTCACTATACAGAAATGAGGAGTATTTGAAGGAATAGATATGTTTTAACTTGCTTTGACTAGGGTATAATGTTTACTCACAAATAAGGGCAGTTTTCCTGTATCAATTACATTTTTAAAAGACTAATTCAGTGTTATATCTTATGTTATGGATATTTTGCCTACATGTATGTGTGTGTATAACACCTGAATGATTAGTGCCAATAGAGACCAGAAGAGAGCATCATATTTCCTGAAAATGGACTTAAGAAAAAAAGACTGTTAGCTGCCATGTGGATGCTGGAGACTGGACCTGGGTCTGCCACAAGAGCACACAGTGATTTGAGTCCCTAAATGTCTTTGTTTTTATTTCATGTGTATGAGTATTTTGCTTGTATGTCTGTCTGTATGGCACATGTTTGCAGCATCAGCAGAGGCCAGAAAAAGGTCTTAGATCCTCTGGAACTGGAGGTATAGAAAGTTTTTTTTTTGTTTGCTACCATGTAGGAGCTGGGAACTGAGCCCAGGTCCTCTGCGACAGAAACAAGTGGTGTAACCAATGTGCTATCTCTCCAGCATGCAATTAAAATTTTAAAGCGCCTAAGGAAATAAACTTATGTTAAGAGGCGAACATTTGAAAGGATATTCCCTTAAGAACACTTGTCTCCAACAGAAGGTCATTGCAGTCTGAGAAAGAGTTGTCATCTCTGAATAAATATGCATGCAAATTGAGGAACGTCTATAGGGAAGTACAGGAAATCCTGTGAAGAGTTGAGGAGATTAGAAAGGAAATGGTGGCTGGCTGACCACAACAGTAAACATAGGAAGGCAACAGGAAGAAAGGAAGATGCTTAGGGAGCCAGCTGGAGCAGAATGTTCATTGGCTTCCAGGCTGAGCAGCACATGTGGTGAGCTTTCTTGTGTTTTACTGTGAGGCCACTTTGACTGCCTGAGGAAGAGAATCAGCTTGGGCTCCATCAGGAGGAATGAGAAGAAACTTTCATCATCATTTTAGCAGTAAGCAGGCTGCTGCTTGCAAACCCCAGGTCTCTACAGAAGAGCACACAGAATAGATTCTGAAGAGCTGCCAAATGCATTGTGGAACTCTGGGAGGACTCTGGGGATGAGGCTGGGTTATATAATGTAAGTGTTCATGATCACATTAGAATGATAGAATCAATCATGGCTCAATCTACACTTGTGTAAGGATTTGAATGAAGACTGGGACAAGTTCCAGTCTATATCCACATACACTTTACATATACAGTTTAAATATATATACATGACATGGTTGGGTATGGGGAGAGTGGTTCCAACCTCACACATTGCTTTTCTGAATGTTTACTTCCTAGAATGGGAAGGTGATTATTCATTTAGAACCCACAGAAGCCAGGAGGCAATCTTAAAAAGGCACTTTGCCAATCTAACTTTCTATTGACAGAGAGATAATTTCTTTGTTGTAGACAAAACATATCAAAATGCATAGTACATATTCTAAATAACTAAATCATTTTGCTCTCTCTATACTTAAGGTAAAACAGAATTGTGTTCTTGGGTAAGTTAGTACCCTGTATGACCTTGGGAAGTGACTCTTGGTGTCTGAGTTTCCTCAACTGTAGAACGATGAGCTTAAATGAAGAAATCTTTAAAGTGCATTCTTAAATGCTAATATAATTTATTTCTAAATCAAGTCAGGTAAAGAACCTAAAAAAAGAAGTTCCGCTTGGATGTTAGGCTTAGCTTTACATTAGCATTAATTGTAGGAACCAAACATTTGATTAGGAATGGCTGAGACTAATGTTCTGCTCCATTAGGGTGCTACATTTAGAGAGCACCGTATACCCTACTGAGACAGCAGGCAAGTACCAAACAGCAAAATTCCAGCTCCTTCGTGAAGAAGAGGTGTGAGCCTCTGACCAATGAGGGTGTCTTTTGTTCCTTGCTTGGATAAGAAACTGCTGAGTGTCAGATAGCTTTAGATTAACTTGAGACCCAGAAAACCTTTGGGGCAGGCTAACAATGTATCTTTATTTGAGCTCGTAGACACCGGCATGCCAGGTGTTTATTACTCTTAGACAAGTGCCTTTTGTTTATCTGTGAAACGTTCATTGAGACATGAGTCTCCATTATAGAAGTGTGACATCAACTGATAGGAAGTTGTCAGGTAAAGCCCATGTAAGGAACCATGTTTTAGTAGGAGGATGTATTCATGATTGAGAATTTCTTAGACAAAAATGTAGGTTCAGCTTAAGTTTTGTTTGTTTGGTTGGGTTTTTTTTTGTCCACTTTGTAAGAGCATTCTGAGAGAAACCTGTCGTCATCCTCCATGGAACAATGCTTATTACAGTCCACAATTATTTCGGATCCCTATCCATCCTTTCTGTGCCCTATATGCAATAACTCCTTCTGTCAAGTGCCGATGCAAAAGAAAAAAAAATGGAAATTCCATTTTTCTTTTCTTTTACAGAAAGCACAAAGGTCCTCTCATGCAATCTTCTGGGCTATTGTCATCCAGTATGATTTATGTATTTCTTGTATGTTTCCTTCTTTTTAAATCTTGAAGTATATTCTTTTGTTTTATTGGGCTATTTATTCTCTTGACACCCTTAGATGTGAGTTAATGGAACCATGATAAAAGGATAGAGAAGTAGCACAAACAAGGCTGATGGTATAGATTCAGGACTGCCTGACAGATTAGAGATGGCAAGGAGAAGAACAAAAGATAAAAATCACCTGATTCCTGTGAGCTGAGATGGTCCAGAGCAACCAGTGCTATTCTCTAAGTCTGAGAAACGCATAGAAAAAATAGAGATTTCATAAGGATTTTTTAAAAAAGATGCTTATTTCCTGATAAAGTTCATTTTTGTAGAAAAAAAAATCTAAGTGTTTACTAATTGAGCATTTAACTGACATTCAGGAATTAAAGTCAGAGAGAGGAATTGGTGCATGAGAGGATGTAGGCATAGCATGGGTACAAACTAGTAAATTTTGTCTGCCTAGAAAGGCACCCTTGCTTTTCTGGCCGTGTCCCATTTCATGGCTAAGATCAAAAGGTGCCACCTTCCTACATATTCTGTTAGTGGCAACTGGTGTAGGCATGAAATCCAATCTAAAACAATCCTAGTGCTGTCCCTTCATAGGAATGGGCTAACACAAGCAGTGCCAACTGCATGGCTGGCCAAGGAGTTTTCACATTTCACCATGGACAGTGAGAGATTATCGGTGGATGCACCTGGAATAATGGAAGCTCAAATATTGCTGGTTGCTGCTGTCTTGTATTCTACAGAAAGTGAACCTGACATTGAAAGTTAATCTACAGAGAGTGATGCAAAAGAGAGGAGTTGAGCTATTCCCAGGACTCGGTTTTCTCCCCTATCTTTGTAATATTTCTGTCACTTGAGCCAGTATGGTGTTTTGGAAGAGTCCTGGATAAGGCAAGGGACAATTAAAACAGAAGTGGATCTAGATTGATTTGGGAGTAATGTAAACTCTAAACAATGCATAGGACCATGGTTTTCATCTTCATTATCACGCTGCATGAAACAGTGCTTAGTACACAGTTGACAGTCAATAACTCTAGAGTCTTTCAAAATATACCTATTAAGTGATCAGAAAACACTGCTAAGTGCTGAGAATAAAATAGAGCCCAAGACAAATTCAATATTGGCCCACAGTGAAGCTTTCAGTTAAGTGGAGAGCACAGAGAAGAGAGTGACAATGATGACAGAAAGCAGTACTTTACTGTTAAGGGATATGTTAATTATGGCTTTAGGGTGACAAGGCTAGATAATCCAAGTTGAAAAGCTTATTATTAGGTAATCAGGTGTTTCACTGAGCAAGCAGGCAACTCTGCTTTGGGAGCAGGGACGACCAGGAACAGGAGAGTCACTGATATTCTGGGAAACATGCTTCTCTTATTCTCTTCACTGCTTCCTGGCTCCATGGTATGAATGCTGTTGCCAAGGTAAAGTTTTCAAGTGCATACTCATCTATAGGAGACGACCATGCTGATCAACATTCTCTTAGCAGGGAGCCTTGGGTTCTGATATTTTTACACTGATAAACCTGGAAAGACATGCTCATGGTGGAGGAGAAGGAGACTGAGGCAGGGAGAAGAGATATAACCAGCTCTTCCAGTCCTTTCCACTCATAGTGCAGAATATCCTAAAGGTAATTGGGGTCACTATTTATTTGAATAGAAATGAAAGAAAGGACTGAGTTCTGTCTGAGTTGCTGCAAAACAAGTTGTTCCATGGATAGACTAGGGCAAAGAATTAGCAAATTACAGCTTAGCCTCCTAGAGAGACTGACCTATTCCCTATGTTAAGTGTATGCTGCTTCTTCTAGATAGAAAAGCAGTTTCATTAATCAACACACCATAATGGATACAGTATTCTACCTTTAGCATTTTTGTGATTTGATGTGTACTACATACCAGAGTCAATGCCAATACTATTTGATATAAAGCATTAGATTGGTGTTAGAATTAAGTGCTGCATTTATGTTTCAGCATTTTTGGAGGTTGCTCTATGAGATGGCATTGGAGAGTTATCTTTAAATGTTTTTAATATTGGTTTTTTGAATAAAAGGGTAAAAGGAAACAAGCCTTTTATATTGGCAAGAAAGAAATTCTGATTGGTTGATCTTGTGACAGGTGTATATATGATGGAAGAGTGAAGTCATGTGTGAAAGGACAATGGTGACCATTTCCATGTTGGGTTGAGGAGTAGTGCATTAAAGGAATTTCAGACGAGCAGGTGACACCTTCTTAAAAGATGTTTAATGGAGGGAAGAATTGGCCCAAGGAAGAGTATAGGAGAGGCATTTAATCCAGATGAATAATGCATAAACTGAACTCTCTTACACTATTTAGTGAAAGTTATGGTTTAAGCACAGAAACCAAGGTCACAAGGCAATAAAAAGAGTGTATTAGTCAGGGTTCTCTAGAGGAACAAAACTAACAAATGAATGAATGAATGAGTGAAATCAATAAATGTATGTTAAAAGAGGATTAATTAGAGTGGCTTATAGGTCTAAGTAGTCTAATAATGGCTGTCTCCCAGTGGACAAGTCAAGAATTGGTAGTTGTTCAGTCTACAAGGCTGGATGTCTCACGTTGTCTTCAATGTCCATTGAAATCCTGAAGAAGTAATTCTAATACCAGCAAAGGAATGTCTGACCATCAGGATAGATGAACCTGCCAGTGAAAGTGAGGCAACTAGGCAAAAAGCCAAAGCTTCCTTTATCCATCTTTTTTTTTTTTTTTAATTTAGGCTGCCACCAGGAGGTGTGGCCCAGCTTTAAGGTAGATCTTTCCATGTCAAATGATCCAGATTTAGAGTTTGTCTTCTTACTTCAAATGGGCCAACCATGACTACTACTCCCATGTATGCCCAGCTGCTTGGATTTTAACTGATTCAACTTGTGGTAGAGTTGACAAGTAAGATTAGCTATCATGGGCTGATGAAATGGCTCAGCGGGTAAGAGCACCAGCTGTTCTTCCGAAGGTCCAATAACAAATCCCAGCAACCACATGGTGGCTCACAACCATCCGTAATGAGATCTGGCACCCTCTTCTGGTGCGTCTGAAGACAGCTACAGTGTACTTATTTATAATAATAAATAAATCTTTGGGCCAGAGCGAACAGGGACTGAGTGAGCGAGGTTGACCAGAATGATCGGGGCTGACCGGAGTGGGCAGAAGTCCTAAAAGTCAATTCTCAACCACCAGATGAAGGCTCACAACAATCTGTACAGCTATAGTGTATACTTATATACATAAAACAAATAAATAAATCTTAAAAAAAGAAAAGATTAGTTATCATAAAGAGTTAGGCAAAAAGTTAGAGGTAAAGACGAAAGCAAGGAGAATAACCAATAGGAAGCAAGTCAAATCCGAGCTAGGTAGAGATGCTGGTGAAGAGGGTGCCTAAGTGAGAAGTCCCTGCAGTGCTGAAAGCTGTGTAGGAGTCTGGTTGAGGAAGGAAGAATTCTACTTGGCCTCTGTGCTTTAGTTGCTTCAAGTTTTCCTGTTTCTCCTAACTTCCTTTATTCTTTTCTACTTTTAAAAGCTTCCTTACAAATAATTCCAATTACTGGGATATGCTAAGATCACCTTAGATCCTGCAAATCTAAAGAACTTAAAAAACACAACTACTGAGGAATGCAGTAAGGGCCAGAGGAAGGAAGGAGGGAAGGAAGGAAGGAAAGAGGGAAGGAAGGGAGGAGGGAAGGAAGGAGGAAAGGAAGGGAGGGAGGGAAGGAGGGAGGAGCAGGAGGGTGGAAGGGGAGGAGCCCAGGATTAGTTTGCTTCAGTTTGGATTCTTTTTCTTTGGACTCCCTCCCCACAGCACAGACAGTAAAACAGCAACCACTTGGGCCCCAGGGCTGCGGCTGCCCACCTGTTGAGCGATACCTGGTTCCAGTTACATTCAAAAGCTCCACCCCCACAGAGTAACAAGGAAGTCACTGATTGGACTGTTACACTGACGTATTTTGGGGGAAGGGTTTTTGGCCCAGGTAATATATCTGTTGGGAGAACAAAGGATGATTATTAAAGAACCAGATGGCTGAGCAGTAATGTCTCCCGTCTAATTTTTACCCTTCCACGTGGGTAGCTATGTCTGTGGCCACTCTATCCTATCTCTAACTCTCTCTAGCAGCTGCTCTCCTTTCTAACTTCATTTTTCCAGGTTACCCACTGTTTAATGTTACTGCAGGACGGTAACATTTTTCTACCATTTTTTAGCTTGTGAACTTGAGTAAACCACCTGGCCCTTCCATGACTCATGTTTTAAATTACAAAGCAGAGACAATTAGGTTTTCTTTCATGGTGTTTTTGTCAGATACAAATAACTTAGTGTTAACAGAATACCCAGCCTATAGTAAATACCCTTGGTAGCAAATTCAGAGTTGGTGTTACTGACCACCATGACAGGCATCTTTTTTTGGGAGGCTGGTTTGTTAGATCCTTGTCAACTTCTTGGTTATTATAAACCCAAAAAGAATAATAGCACAAACAGAGAAACATCAACATCGGAAAATGCAGCTCTGTGGGGGTACTTTTTCCCTAAGAGCTGTCCACATCTGAAGTGATATGGCAGTGATGTGAGATGGATGCGCCTCCAGAATGCTTTTCCAGGTATTTGGTGGTTCTTAGTTCTTCTTCTCTAGTAACCATTTTTCATCGTAGGACCTCTGGATTCTCCAGTATGAACATTTTTTTAAGGCACTTATTTCTGGTTTGGACAGGGCAAAAGAGAAGGGACAAGGGCATAATATTTAAAGACTGTAGCCTAAATATTTTTCCTATAAAGACAACTTTCTGCAGAAACTCAGGTCAGATGTCTTTAAGCTACAATAGAGCTGAATTAAACAGTCCCCAGCTCTTACTGAATGGAGAATTTATCAAGCTGCATTAAAAAAAAAAATTCCTTTTGTGGAACTAGCCAGAGTCTAGGGAACCATGTTCATATCCATAATAATGAAGCTAGATAAGGGTGCAGGACTCAGATTCTGCCCATCAAAACAAACCATCCAGCAACATGTGAAAGGCTTTGATAAGCTGCCTGTGAAGACAGTTTATGTAGCTCATTTGTCATTGAATGCGGTTTCATCCTTAGCACAACATTTTTAAACAGCTTGATTTAAAAAAAAAATCAATAGTCCTTGAGTAAGAATGGTATCAGAACAATAATCTTCAATTTAATATTAAGTGCCCCCATCTCTTTTAGCTTTAAACTAACTGGCCCATATCATAGTAAATACAGCAGTGACTGTCCTCAAAGACTCCTCCTGGCTTTTGTCAAGTAGAGAAGACACAGGCCCTTCCTTCCTTCCTTCCATCCTTCCTTCCTTCCTTCCTTTCTCCCTCTCTCCCTCCCTTCCTTCCTTTCTCCCTCTCTCCCTCCCTTCCTTCTTCCTTCTCTTCCTTCCTTATTCCTCCTTTCTCTCTTATATTTTTCGAACTTTATTCAAGACTAATTGTGTAGCAGAATTTTCCAGGAACTAACTCTTGTTGGGAAGATCACTGGAAAAGCCCTACAGTAAAATGGTTTGTTTGATGAGCAGATTTTATAACCAAAGGAGAGAAATATTTTTAAAATGCAATTTTCTCAGAGTGAAGATCTGCTAGGTAGTCTATATGGAGAAGGACAACAACGTATAAGTACTGTATTCAAGGAAAAGTTCTATTGTGGCATTTGACACTGTCAGTCACTAGAAATGAGAGATAACGATAGTTGAGATCTGCATCTTCCAGTTTGTTCTTCATCTTCAGGTGAATTGAGCTCCCATGCTGCACAATAGCACCTGGATTATTGGCTTCTCTCCTGAATGGATAATTTGCCAAATAGTTAGAATTTGTACATTTAAGCTCAGGACTTTCAAATCTGAGTGACTGATTCAAGCCCTGAGAAGTAAGTCCAAAATATGGCCTATTTGGAAGCAACTGATAGTGGAGAAAATAAAAAGACACTTTCCAAGTTGCAATGACTTCAATATAAGCCTGGAGAAAATGGAACTTTTCTTCTAACATAAGCAATGCTGTCTCATTTTGCTAGAAGAAGTTTCAATCCCAGAGGTATTATTCCCACCAAGAATAATTCTCTTTGAGTTGTGTTTGAAAAGGCTAATCATCTTTTTAAAAAGATATAATTTTTAAAATGTATGTATATGTGTATATGTATATATGTATATGCATATGTATGCAGGTACCCCTGAAGGCCAGAAGAGGGCACAATAACAAAAAAAGGAGTGGGCAGGGGGGAGGACATAGGAGGGAATGGAGGCAGGAAAGGGAAAAATGATGTCATTATATTTTAATTTAGAAGTAAAATTTTAATAATTAAAAAGAAAACATTGGATCCCTTGTTTCCCTGTACCTAGAGTTATAGGGGGCTATGAACTAGTGGAGAAAGCTGCTAGAAACCAACTGCTCTTAACCACTGAATTATAGCTCCAGCCCCAACACTAACCATTTTATGATGTACTCTCAATTGCAATAGAGAAAGATTCCATTTTACATCTACCAACAGAATGGTAGAACAGGCCAGACTCAAAGTATGTCCCTAATGTCCCCACTTGAATAGTACAAAGCTAGAAGAATCAAAGCAATATAAATATTTCAAAAAACATGATATATTTTAATCTTGTAACACTGAACGGAAGATCTGCTTGATCTGAAATCTCCTAGTTTCTCTTCATAGGCAGCTATCAACCTCTCAGAGATGCTACTCTGTCTATGAATGAAGTTTAATGCTTATTTATTTCCTTATAAGTAACTCTCCCATTGAGGTTAGAAAGTAACAGAGGTGTGCTAGACCTTGTTCACGCATGCTGATTAGAACTAATTGCTCTTTTTTTAGGGAATTTCTGTAATCTATTATTAAAAACTAAAGTATATAAAATTAGAATTTGGAATCAAATTTTAAAATTGCGGTTGACCTGACAGAGGATCTCACATAACTTAGCCTGGTCTAAAACCTTCTATGTACCTGAAGATGACTTAGATCCTTCTTTCTCTACCTCTCAAATGCTGGGATTGTAGGTGTGTGCTACCATACCTGGTTTATATAGCCCTGGGGAATACATCTCAGGGCCTTGTGCATTCTAAATAAGCACTCTACCAACTGAAGTACATCCCCACCCTATATCGAGAGCTTTTCACATGCTAGTTATTTTAAAGACTTTGCACAGCTATTTGTATTCATTATTTGCATTCTTTTTTCCCCTTTATGGTAGAAATAGAATACATTTATGAGCTACCTAATATCCAGTCATGTTAGGTCAATAACTTGAAATCAACCATGATCATTTACATTACAGAAATTGGCAAATGCATAAAGGTAGGTGCTAACTGTTTTCTATCACACCCTGGAAATGAGACCATGAATACATGTCAGCTCTTTTGCCAATCCATGACAAAATAATTACTTAGGTTTACATGACTGGCCAGTGGGACATTTTGCCAGCAACTAGCTATTTTTATAATGTTGTGAGCTTTGATACTCAGAAGTAAACCCCCCTCATTCTTTTTATCACCAGTGAAAATTGTAAATCAGCAGCAATAAAGAATTTAAATTAGGTTTCAACAAGAAATAAAAGCTATGCCAATCAACTATGTGGGTAGCACTTTATGCTGTTAGAAAAGTAGTAAAGATATGATACTCATAAATCCACTGTATGAATATATCAGAGATGGGGAAAAACTATCACAGTGAGGAAGGATATAAATTCTGCTATGAGAAAGAAATGTACTAAATTAAGGAAATGTGCTGCATGGGTTCATAATGTGATGAGAGTGTGATCTATGCTTTTGTTGAGTAGTGGTGTGTTTGTCCCCAATAGACAGAAAGCCTTACCAAAGAATAAGGGATTTATTGTAGATTGATTTAGTGAATACCAAATGGGACTCAGGCCCATCTGTGGGAGGTAAGGCCCTAGTCTGGTGTCTTTCCTTTTAGTTTTCTTTACTAAGATTAGTCATGAAGCATTCAACTTTTCTACAGTCCAAAATGAGCTTCAAAAAAGTATTCATGTCTACCTTATTTCTTAGATTCCCTCAGCCCTTGTCACAAAGTTAACCTTTCCTTAATAGTACGTATGTAAATGCACATGTGTGAACAAGAGCTGTAGTGCAACATTTCAGCTGATGAAAATTAAATAAAGATAAATATTAACTTTCAAATTTCATTTGCGTGTGTATGTGTGTGTAGGGGATGTACATTTGTATGTGTGGATTCAGTCATCTTTGTGTGCCTATATGGTGGTGAGAGGATGGCATGTGTCTTCTTCACCACCGAATTGTTTTGAGACAGGAACTCTCACGGAGCCTGGAGTTCACTATTTAGGCTAGACTGGTGAATGAGCACGTGCCTAGGATCCTCCTATTCTGCCTCCCCAACCTGCCTGGCTGTTCCATGGCTGCTGGGGATCTAAGCTCAGATCCTCCTGCTTATACAGAAAGTACTTTATCCACTGAGACACCCCCCCCATCCTATTAAATAACATTAAAAATAAAAATGTTTGCAAAAATACATAAAAATGTCAGAATTGGAAATAAGATAGGAGCCCACATTTTATAGGGTGGTATTCTTATCAGTACAACATCCTCCCAAGTGAACAAAGACCCTCGCTCTGTTATCTCTTGTGAATTTGCTCAATCAGCTATTCTTTCTTCCCTCACATTTTGCTCTCTTTTCCAGAATTCTCATTCATTCTCAAAACCTGCAAAGGTGCTGAGCTCATGTATTGAGCTTTAAAGCCGAAACACAGAAGAGAGAGCGGCCCTTTCTCAACTGCCTTCATTTTCCTCTGGTTATCAATTGCCTCATTTCTTCCTTTTGAAATGTTTTCCTCAAACAGGTAATTCATGTCTAAATGGTATTTTCTCAGTGAACAATCTTGCTTTATCTTCACAAGAGATCTCTTCTCCGTTGATTTCTGTGATTTGTTCCTCCAAACACCCTTCTCTGCTCTGTTGCCTCTCTTCTTTACTTCTGCCTTTCCAGGAAACAGTAGTTTTAGCAACTCTATCACCTCCCATACTGAAGTGCATCGTTACTATTTCTCGTTCTGAATTCTCTCTGGAGAATCTTAGTCCTGTGCATCAGACCTACTGACGACCTCACAGCCACTTCCTGGATTTCTCAAACTCCACAGATCCTAGAGTAAATTATTCACATGTGCTCCAGCACTTTTTAGTTATGCTGAATGACTCCTGGACGGCACCAGGGCTCCATCAAGGAAGCTTGGACTTAGTCCTGAGCCTTCCATTTTCTCTATGGCCTCCACTCCTCTCAAGCTGCCATTTATTGTGGGCCCACAAAACCTGCAGCCAAGCCGTGTGTCTGGAACGATATCCTGTCACAGTGTGTCCAAGATCAGCCCGTCACATTTGTCTTTTCTGCCCTCATCTGCCTTTCTTTCCTCTCTTCTCTGCTCCTCTGCTGTAGCCTGAGCACTCTTGCTCCAACCAGATGCGCGCATGGCTCTCCCTTTACTCACTTTCTGCTGACCGAACCCTGTCTTGGAGTGTTTCCCTATCCGCCATCCCTTCCACTCCTTTTTGGTTTCTAGCATTTATAGCACAACTGACGTATGTTTGTCTATTTTTTCCCATTTGGTTTAATAATTTTGTTTCTGTAACAAAGTGGATAACAGAAACAAAGAGGAAGGACTTATTTTACTTCCTGGTTCAGTAACTTGAGTCCATCATGGTGAAGAGAGCATGGTGGGGCAGGACAATTGCTTGCCATGGTGGGCCGGAAGCAGAGGAAGAGAAAAAAAAGAAGGGAGGGACTTGGAGAAGATAAAACCCGAAAGACGCCCTCATCGTAGCCTGCTTACTCTTATGAAGCCCCAGCTTTAATTTTCATCACTTCAAAAAGGGATCAAGCCGTTTATTAGGTCAGAACCTTCAAGATTAAATCATCTGTGGAAACTCCTTTCTAGACTAATCCAGGGAGGCACTTCAATAATCTCCCAGGTGACTTTTCAAGCCAATTAAGTTGACAAAAATGATTAACCAAAATAGTATTTGAATGTACATTTTTTTTTTCAGTTTAAAAAAGAGATTTAGTGGGGCTGGAGAGATGGCTCAGCTGGTAAGAGCACTGACTGCTCTTCCAGAGGTCTTGAGTTCAAATCCCAGCAACCACATGGTGGCTCACAACCACCCATAATGAGATCTGATGCCCTCTTCTGGTGCGTCTGAAGACAGCTACAGTGTACTTATGTATAATAATAAATACATCTTTAAAAAAAAAGAGATTTACCTTTTATTTTATGTGTATGAGTGTTTTCATGTGTGTATATACATGTACCATGTATGTTCTTGGTTCCTAAAAAGGCTAGAAGAGTGTGTTGGAGTTTCTGGAACTGGAGCTACAGATGATTGTGAGCCTCTCTGTGGGCGCTGGAAACTCAATGCAGGTCCTCTGCAAAAGTAGCAAGTGCTCACAACCACTGAACCATCTCTGCAGCCTCTAAAATACGTAGTTATTGAGAACACAGACATTTTGATAACAAGCTTCTTGGACCCTAGAACTGTAGATGTACAATACAAATTTGTTAAATCAGCGAGTGACTAGTCTCAATAATCTATTTATTTAATTTCGTTGGTGCTGTTTTGAGAACCTAAGCCTGCTTCCAACCTGTGACCTGTGACTCAGCCTCACTAGTGATGGATGGATTTACAAGCCTGGGTCTATTTCTTTATATCTGATGTCTCTTTTCGTCTCTCCTTTTGTATGTTGAGTGAATATTTATTTATCCAGTTCCTATGTTGAGGTCTGCAGAATGTAGGATGCACAATAATGTAACTGCCCACCTGTCATTGCCACCAGCCTAACCTTTTACAACTGTCTGCTAGATGGTCTCCTTGATTATGTTCAAGCTAACCTTTATAACGCTTCTCTGTGCTCTTGACAGATCGAATTTCCAACTTGGCCCTAACTGCTCAGCTCTGTAAAGCCCTCCTTAGACATTTCAGTAGCACCACTTGACCTTGGTGCCCCACTGTACCTCCCTTGCCCCACAGTGCACCATGGTTACCATGGCACATAGATCATGGCACCTTACAACATGTATTTGCACATCTGTATGCTCTGTAACTCACTGAGGAAGAGGTCGGTTATTTGCCCTGAGTCTGGTTTCTCCTCACTGTCCAACATAGCGTGGGGGCAGTCATGAATGCCTGACAAATATTTAATGCGCAAACAGTATATTGCCTAATTATCATTAATTTGTCAAGTTTAATGGATTTATTTGCAGATCGTACACAGTATCCTATCTTGTTAAAAAGAGCTGTGCTGTGTATCTTCAAGTCAGGGGCAAAAGGCAGGCATTACTTCCTCTCTCTAAGACAGGGAAGATTTGTATCTGTTTCCTAAGATTATCGTATCCCCAAAACTGGGCTGATAACATCGTCTGCTGTGAAGATTATTAAATTGAATGCTGAAGGATTAATCAAAAAAGAAGAAGAAGAAGAAAGAAGCATTCTCTGCTTTCAAGGATCAAACTAACTAAAAGACAATACTCACAGAAAACAGGATCAGCATTGCTTTTGAATGATACTAAAATTAGGCCTATCTGATAAGTTGAGGGAATATTTATTTATCCAGTTCCTATGTTGAGGTCTGCAGAATGTAGGATGCATGATAATGTAACTGCCCATCTGTCATTGCCACCAGCCTAACCTTTTACAACTGTCTGCTAGATGTGCTAGGAAAAAGATGTGCTAAAAGTGTGTCTGTGGCCAAACTGGAATTTACCATAGGAGATAAACAGCCTTGTGGGATGGCAGCTGCTCTCCCTAGAGGGTTGTGCACAGAGGGAGGCATGTCATTTTTTTTTCAAGCCTGCAGCGCTCTCTACTGGCCATTGCTATGCCAAGGGCAGCTAGCAGAAAGCAGCACCATGCCAGTTTGGACCACAGTGTACACGAAGGGAGGAAAGGCAACGCAGAACCCAAGGAAATGGTGCTGAGTTCCTCATGAGCATTCTGGATACTATAGGCTGTGTTCAGAAGGAGGCCCCCAAACAGGAATGACAGTAGACTTCCGAGCCTAAAAACTAAAAGTCGACTAGTACTTCAAGTTCAAAATTGTGATATTCAGGCATTCTGGGTAATAATTGTGTCAAAAAAAGAGAATGAGTCAGGGAGATAAATTAACATTTAAGAATGCCTTATTCAAACCATTTCCCTCAATAAATCCTTGTAGAATTTCAGGAGACGTAACCATAGTCCATTTTTATTAGGGGAGGCCATCATGGAAGAGAAGGGCTTACATCCAACGTTTATTTATATAAGTGTGAGGTTGGATATTTTAACTCTGCTTGTTCCAGTGCCAGGAACGAGGCTGCTTGAGTAGACACCCGGCCTTTTGCACATCTGTCAAGTCTTGACCACCTCCTTTCTTCTTGGCACAGTAAAACAGTTCAGGCCCCCTCTTGAGATGCTCTTGCCTCAGTTCTTGAACCAGGCAAGGAGCCCTGGTGCTCATGATTAGGCTTTTAAAATGATGGATGAGCATGCTGCCAAGGTGCTAGAGTAGACTCTCAAAGAGAAAGAAGACAAGAAATACACACACATGTGCACGTCCATGCATTCCATATGTATTTACCTATATCTTTAGCTGATGTATCTTCTAATATAGTAAAAAGCTGAACTTAAACAGATGCCTCAGATTCTCAACTACTACCCCAGGGTTCATGCCAGCCTACCCCATCGCTTTTTCCAACAATCAGAAATCATACTATCTGATGTGTTTATAAAAAGATAAAGAGGTAGGAGGTATGTTCTATAGGGGTGTGGTGAGGTATAGGGGACGAGAGTGCCTTGGCAGGCCCATGCCAAGGCACCCATTCCCCTGAGGGACCAGCCACATGATGATATAATATAGAATAGAGTTTATTCAGGGCATGGGGAGAGGAGTTAAGAGGGTAGTAGAGCCAGAGAAAGGCAGAAAGAGGGAGAGAGTACAGAAGTAGAGGCTGGCCATGGCCATGAGCATGTGGAGAGAGGGGGAAGGGAAGGGAATGGGAAGGGGAGAGCAAGAGCAGGAGAGAAGCAAGAGATGAAGAGAGGGAGGAGGGGGCAAGCAGCCCCTTTTATAGTGGGTCAGACCTCCCTGGCAACTGCGGGGAGGAGCATACCTGGATGTTGCCAGGTAACTCTAGGGTGGAGTTTAGACAGAATGCTAACATTATCATTATCCACTGTATATTTATTTATTTAAGTAATCCTAAAATACGTAAAAGGTAGTCATTGAATTGCTACTCATACCTCAGCTTTGAGGGGGTCGCTATCTAACAATATTTATAGGAAGGTTTTATTTCTTTAGCCATACAACATGGACTTAAAACACTGCTTTCAATGTCTGTTATAACACACATATCCATGTTGGTATTCTCTACTTATTAATTTATTTCATCGAGTATGACTATTATTATTATGATAATATGGCATAACATATTTATGCATATATATGTGCTTATATGTATGCCTATGTGTGCATCTGTGCATGCATGTGAGTTTGAGTGTGTACATGTGGAAGCCAAAGGTCAACATTAGATAGCTTCCTCAGCTCTCTCCACCTTATTTTTCGAGACAGAATTTCTTTCTGAATCTGGGGGCCACTTACTCAGCTGTTCTGGATGGCTAGCAAGCTCCCATTGATCCTTTTTTTTTTTTTTGAGTTTTCAAAATCTACTTTTGATAAGGGTTCTTAAATGCTTTAACCTCCCTTCTAGCCCACCACCTATCAGAGGCAGTGGAAGAGAAAGGTTACTGAGATATAGGGGAAGTGGACCTGTTTAGAAATGGATCTTTGGAGCAAATCCAGTCTGTGTTGTCAGGAACTTGGCAGTTCAGTTCACAGGAATCAGCAGTGACAGCCTGATCCACTTGCAAACACCATTCACAAATCAGCAATAGCAGGTCTATCCAGAAGAAACCACGAGGCCTCTGATGAATTGGCATAAGTCAGCAGGAGTGACCAGGACCAGCAGGGATGCCAGGAGAAGTTCTCTGCTATGCCTCTCTCTCTCTCTCTCTTTTTTTCTTTTTTCTTTTTAAAAATTTTTTATTTAATCTTTTTTTTTTTTTACACTCAAGATTTTATCCCCCTCCTGGTCCACCCTCTGATTGTTCCCCATCCCATCCCTCCTCCCCATCCCCCTGTTTTAACACTCCCTCCCACCCTCTACCCCCACCCCACCAGACCTCTAAACTCCCTGAGGCCTCCAGTCTCTTGAGGGTTGGGTGCATCTTCTCTGACTGAACCCAGACCCGGCAGTCCTCTGCTGTATATGTGTTGGGGGCTTCATATCAGCTGATGTATGCTGTGCCTCTCTCAACTAAATGAAGATCATTGAAGATGAAGACATGAGACCAATGAAGTATTGCAAAGCTAGCCATGTAAGCCAGCTGTCATTGTCTATTGAGTCCTATTTACACTCCTTCCAGACATCACATGCCCTCTCACAGATCTTGGCTCAGCAAAACTCCATGAGAGTCTGTCTGTATCACCTGACATATCCAGAAACTTCTACTTCACTCTTCCAATCAGCCCACCTCCAAGGAAGTGGCAAGAAGCTGCCAGAAGTTTTTTGGTGCATTTCTTTCTATAAAGTCATGACAAACAATGACCAGAAAGGAATGGCAAGGTGTGTCAATACCATCCAGCATTGTACACTGTCTGTTGGGTTATATTCATATTTTTTTTAACCTCATACATCTTTTCTTGTGTTTGCTTTAGCAAAGCATCCTTTTCCCTGTGTCTGCTTCAGGAAAACATTCTTGTTGTTGGAGATAACCATCAGTATAAAGTGTAAAAAGAAGGATTACCTGTCAATATATATATATATATGTGTGTACATATCTTATATAATTTTGTTAAATATTGCTAAATTCCCACAGAAATGGTTATACTAATTTTCTTTTTTTTATTAGATATTTTCTTTATTTACATGTAAATTTCTCCATTCCCAGTTTCCCCTCCAAAAAACAAAGAAACAAACAAAAACAACAAAAACAAACTCCTGTTGCCTCCCACTTCCCCATGCCTGCCACCCCGCCCCCTCCCACTTTCTGGCCCTCGCATTACCCTACACTGGGGCACAGAACCCCCATAGGGCCGAGGTCCTCTCCTCCTATTGATGATCGAATTTGCA
>NW_022196915.1:73212854-73237014 GCF_008632895.1 Mastomys coucha
TTCTGATGATGCCAAGTAGTCTTGGTTTCTGTTGGTAAGATTCTTGCATTTGCCTTTCACCATCTCTTGATTTTTGGTGACAGATGTTCTTAGTGAGTCTGACCGGAGCTTGTCCTGTCCCTGATGCCCTGCAAGACCCCTGCGACTCGTGGGGCCTGTGCCTCCCAGGTGGCTGCTCCCGGCTTAGGAACTCACTGGAGAGAGGATGGCGGCTCTCACTGGAGACTCAGGGTCCTGGCGGTCTCTGGAGTCAGACTCTCCACGTGCAAGGGAGAGGCGGCTAAGGTCACTGATCCACCTCTGTTACTTGGAAACTGAGAGGATCCGGTCCCTGCGGCCGGTGGCTCCCCTGCGACTCGTGGGGCCTTTGCCTCCCAGGTGGCTGCTCCCGGCTTAGGAACTCACTGGAGAGAGGATGGCAGCTCTCACTCACTAATTTTCATTTTCATCAGCAATGTATAAAAAGTGCCAGTTTTGGAGAATTACCCTGAAGCATGCAGGCTAGGTAACCTCATACCTGTACTGACAAAAATAACATGAAAGAGTCTGCTTTGAAAGTAAGGCATAAATTCGAGGACCAACTCCCTAATGAAAGCTGTCCTCTTACTCTATATGTGCATTATGGAAGTATGCATGTACTTGTGCTCACACACACATCATACATATCTATCATACATAAGAAGTATGTATAACACACACAGATACAAAGTCCCACACAGAAACACACACACATAGAGACACAAACACACAGAGACACAAACACAGAACACACAATAAATATAATGATACACATAGACACAGACACACACACACACACACACACACACACACACACACACATGCACAGAGTGCCTACTTTCATTCAGCCGGACCAATGGAATATACTATCATATCTTTTACTATCACCAATCACACAGGTGAGAACGTCTTTGTTTTTATGTTTTTATAATTAGATTTTTAAGTAACAGTGACTTTGGATATATTTTTAATACCATGGGCTGTTTTCATATCTTTGGGGGAGATTTGTCTATCATTTCTCCTTTTTTCTCTATCACACTCTCAGTCCTTTGTCCCCCAATTTTCAGTAAGACTCGGCAGCCTGCTGGTCAGCTGATACAGTAGATATTTCAGTTTAACCTGTAGATACTGTAAGAATTGAGCAAACAGGGACACCTCATAAAATACCTAGGAGGTAGGAATGTCCATTAAGCCTAAAGACAGAGCTTCAGAAGGGTTTACTGAGCAAATATCAGTCCCCAGGAGATGCCCTAATTTCGGGGAGTAATGCCCAGTTCCAGGAAACATCCCCTGTGGGGACAACCTCTCCCCCCACCCCTCCTACGTGCAATCAGTACCTCCTCCTCACCTGGGACACAGAGGTCAATGGAAACAAAGACAATGGGCTCCACCAATGAGAGATGACCAACTCATGCTGTAAACCTATGTACTGGGAAGGTGTAAAAAGTGTGTGTGCTTTTGTTCTTGGGGGTCGCTTTTGCTCCGAATGCAAGAGGACCCCAGTAGGGTGACCCAAGTATACTGGTTCAATAAAATCCTCATGCTAATTGCATCGATCTCCAACCCTGTGTCTTCGAGAGTGGGGCACCCATGCCGAATTTAACAATACTGAATTTAGAGCATACATTATTTACTTTCTCTTTTGCTGTGATAAAACTCTGACTGAAGGCAACTTGGGGAGAGAATTAAAAAATAATAATAAAGGGCATGACTGCTCCTAGGTATGGTGGAAAAAAAAGTTTATTGTAGATAAAAGGGAGAGCACAGCCAGAGGCAGAGACATTTGGTCAGAGTCCAGAGCAGACATGACCCTGAGCCATGTGAGGAAACATGTGGATAGGAGGGAGACGGGGGAGAGGGGAACCAGGTGCAGCAGCTAAGAGGCTAAAAAGATAAAAGAAAGGCCTGGAAACAAAATGGCTAGATTGTGTAGGGAAGAGCCTCTGGGAGAAGGGGGAGTCAGGCAACAGGGTTGAGGGAGGGAGAGGTGGGGGAGTGAGTAGAGGGTGTGGTATACCAGAAATACTCTGTAACAGGTAGGGTCTGAGGGATGCTGGAAGAACCTGATGGCCAGGCCCACCTTTATATGTTAAATAGGCACCTTAAGTCATTTGTTTCAGAGTTTGAGACTTAACAGGGAGAACAAAATAGTTCATGTTGCAGATTATAGACCATCAGATAGAGAAATCAAGGCAGGAAATTAAGGCAAGAGCTTAAAACAGAAATCAAGAGGAGTGGTGCTTACTGGCTTACTCCCCTGGCTTGCTCAGCAACCATTTTTATTTAGCCCAGGCCCATCCGCTTAGGATAGTACTATCTACAGTGGGCTGGTCCCTCCTGTGTTAAGTAAAAATCAAGAAAATGTCTCATAGACAGACCTATAGTCCAATCTAAATGCCAGTGGTTCCTCAGTTGAGGTGCCCTCTTTTCTGCTGTGTCAAGGTGACAACCAAGCCACCACAAAGCATGCTACATACTTCATTATAGTTATACTTTTTCTTATTTTTACATACACTTTTTCACTACATAGTTAAATAACTTAGCAGACCTCCACCCCTGGCTCCTTACCAAATCCATGGAAGTACCCATGTAATTCCTTTAAGCAGTATGTACTTCATGATCACAAAGAAAATACTTCATAAACAGATGATATATTCATTTGAGCATTCTGTAACTCTGGCACTCATAAGTGAAGGATTTGTATGCAAGGTAATAAATAAATTGAGTGGGAAGCATGGAATGTTAGAGAAAATGAAAGTACAGCTGTGTGACTTCTGGTTAAAATTTAGGTTTCCTTTAATGTCCTTGTGGCTTGTAAAAGAACAAATAAAAACTTTTAAAATTTTGCAGGTGATAGTAAATGAAGCACTATTTATTTATTTATTTATATTAGATATTTTCTTTATTTACATGTCATATGATATTCCCTTTCCCGGTTTCCCCTTCCTCCCCCCCGCCCCCCAAAAAAATGAAAAAAAAAACTATTCCCCAACTCCTACTCAACAACTCACCCTTCCCTTCCCACTTCCTGGCCCTGGCACTCCCCTATACTGGGGTAAAGAACCTTCACAGGGCCAAGGGCCTCTCCTCCCATTGATGACCAATTAGGTCATCCTTTGTTATACATATGCTGCTGGAGCCATTTGTCCCTCCATGTGTACTCTTTGGTTGGTGGTTTAGTCCCTGGGAGCTCTGAGGGTACTAGTTAGTTCATATTGTCCTAAGGGGCTACAAACCCTTCAGCTCCTTGTGTCCTTTCTCTAGCTCCTTCACTGGGGACCCTGTGCTCAGTCCAATGGATGGCTGTGAGCCTCTACTTCTGTATTAGTTGGGTACTGTCAGAGCCTCTCAGGGGACAGCTATATCAGGCTCCTGTCAGCCAGCACTTGCTGGCTTCCACAATAGAGTCTGGATTTGATGATTGAATATGGGAAGGATTCCCAGCTGGAGCAATCTTTGGATTGTCCTTTTTTCAGTCTCTGCTCCATAGTTAGTCTCTACAACTCCTTCCATGGGTATTTTGTTTCCCCTTTTAAGAAGGAATGAAGTATCCACACTTTGATCTTCTTTTATTTTTTCGAGTTTCTTGTGGTTTGTGGATTGCACTTTGGGTATTCCGAGCTTCTGGGCTAATATCCACTTATCAGAGAATGCATACCATGTGTGTTCTTCTGTGATTGGGTCACCTCACTCCAGATGATATTCTCCAGATCCATCCATTTCCCTAAGCATTTCATAAATTCGTTGTTTTTAATAGCTGAGTAGTAATGAAGCACTTTTTAAAAGAAAAAGAACATAATAAATAACAAACAGTATATATTGAACTGACATGGTTAGGAATGTGTGAGTAGGCAATCTTAGCATGTGATTAATCTTAGAAAAAACCTTAATAGTACTCACCAGGGAAAGATACTGGCACTACAAGAAGTGCTCCTACATAAAGTGCTACTACATAAAGAAGTCCAAGAGCATGAACTTCCAGTAGGTTTGGGAATAACAAATAGACTAGGGATAATACAAAAAAGATACACTACTAGTAGTAGAATTACTAATAGAATTATGTATACTTAGCATTACAGAAATGAGAAACAAATGCACAATGATAACAAAGTATATTAAGGACACTCATCAACCTTAGAGCTCACACATGAAGATAGTCAATTTGGTGCCCTTCTTCTTCTTCTTCTCCTTCTCCTTCTCCGTCTCCTTCTCCTTCTCCTTCTCCTTCTCCTTCTCCTTCTCCTCCTCCTCCTCCTCCTCTTCCTCTTCCTCCTCCTCCTCCTCCTCCTCCTCCTTCTTCTTCTTCTTCATACTCACACATTCAAAAAAACTCTATTCCTGAATTTATTTAGGTGTGACAATTTCTATCCTATTTTTAGTTGACAAGTATTAACCATTTATTTATTTATGTCATTTATAGGGATCTGTGTTAAGTTTCTTGTGTACAACAACATTGTCCCCTTCTATCAAGTCCTTTGTAATGTCCTTTATTGATGATGGAACTGAAGCAGAATGTACTTGATTCTGAATTCAGCTGACTGTATCACTGTTGCAACATATAGTTTGATCTTATGTCCATCAAATTTTCTAGAACTGTAAGGAAGATCCAACATAGACACTGACAATCATTTTTCTGGAAGCATAAGTGGACATTTTAGCCTTTATATATACCCTCTGACACCACTCCTCAATTCTGTTTCTGGATCAGAGTAGGAATCATAGACAATATGCTAACAAATGGATATGGCGGTGTTTATCTATATAGTCTGCTATTTCCATCGTTACGATACAGCACTGGCTAGGGACTTATACTTCAGGAATTTATTTCCTCACAATAGAAGTTAAATGCTCAATATCAAGATGCCAGCATAGTCAATTTCTCTGAGGCTTGTACCCCAGAATTGGACCCCCACATGAGTGAGGGAAACTCTCTGACATTTCTTTGAAGCACACCAGTCTTTCCAGAGTCCCACCATTACCACTTCATTTAACCAAAATGACTTCCTTTTGTACAGGCACCCTGAGGATGAAATCTCCAACAGCACCATTTGGGTAGAAGCTCCACAAACAGTCAGCCCTCAATATTACCTCAATAAAGCTTCATTTATAAGATGTAGTGGTCTTAGCTGGAGCACAAAGAAAGAGACATGTGAAGATCTGGGGATGTGAAAGAACACATTCAAAAGAGAGAAAGAAGTCAGTGTGGTGCAAGGTAAGGGAAGAAAGGTTGGCTACAACCATCTGCCTTGTTGTGCAGGAGCTTAGCAACTCGTTTGGGACTTCTGTCCACTGAAAATTGGCCTCCCCTTTGTCTCCTAGAGTACATCAATGATCTACAAAATACTTGGGAGTCAAAGATCTCACAGTTTAAATATCGACAAGTTATTTTTCAGTTATGATCACAAAAAAAAAAAAAAATGGGCCAATTGCTCCCCAAATGAGAAACAAGTTTGCACACATTCATCACATATTTATGGAGAAGAGATAAAGGGAAAACAAAGTGAACATTTTCTTTTATGAGGCCTACAGTCTAAAAAGCAACAGAAAGACGTCAAGGAAATAGTCCTTTTGAAAGAAAAGGTAATCATCTACACTGAGCTTCCATTCGATGCAAGAGGATCTTTGTGAAGACTATAGCAAAGACACTTGACCTAGCATGTGGATTTGAAGAGGCTTTCTTTCTGTCCTGAATCCCTGAGAGATGCCAACGTGGTTAAATTTCTCTTTTTCCAGCGATAAAGCTGCCAGGATGGCCTTGCTCACTCGGGCCACAACCCCTGCTCTGTCTTCAACTGTTGGCCAGGGCTAAAATCTCTAAAGAAATTAGCTTCTGAAGATCCGAAGCCCCACAGAGGCGGTGCTTGCCTTCCTCTTCTTGTGTTCATCTTCTTTTTTGGTGGGGGGAGGCTTGAAGTAATTTTTAGTTTAAAAAACAAAAACAGCTTTCCAAGGGGGACAAAGTGAACTGAAGGTTAGAAGAAAGCTGGGTGTGGGCTTATCATAAGCTCTTATTCCAAAGACTAAAACTGAGAACTGAGCTTTTCTGAGGACTGACTGGATCATCAGAGGCACTCCTTGGTGGGATGGGCAGAGCTACCCTTGATCAATGGCATGGTCTACATGGGCTCTCAGGCAACCACCATGTGCTCAATGGCATAATTAAAACAATTTTTTCTTGGTGGGACATTAAATTAAGGAATGACACAGGAAGCCAAGACAGTGGATTATTCAGTTGGATTCTGAATCACAATCAGGAAATAGTATTTATCTGGGGCCACCATAATTTCATTTTTCTTGCAGCAAATTCAAAACAAGGTTAGGTTATTCTGGGGGTCAATCTCATGCCCAGTGCTCCATGCCTTCAAGATGAAGTTGTGCATGAAATTGGCATACTGTGTAGTGGTGGGATTGCCCATTGTGCTCTTGATGAGAATACCTTTTGTGTTCATCACAATGATGCCCTGCACTCCTTTCTGGCTCTGAAGCCTCTTGAGTGTTTCCTCCACCTCTGCCATATCGGACAGATCCAGCAGCTCCAAATCTCCTTGTGTTCTTTTGAAGGGACTTCTGACCTGTGTCTCTACCCTGGAGTTTAGACAATGTCATACCTAGAGTAGTGAAGATGCTGTATTCCTCCGCATGGTCACTTTCTGTGTCATTGCTGCTTCAGAAAACCAAATGGCCAGGGGAAATGTGTAAAAATGAAAACAGAACCACCAGATAAACAAATAGACATAGCAACAGCACATAACAGAAGGACATTGCCTGTGCCTGGCACTCCATTAGCTCCTCCTCCTCCCTCCCCACCAAGCTTCAGATGCCTGTCTTCGAGTCATCTCTATGGCTTTAGCTTTCAAAGCAACCCTAACAATTTGCTTTCTTCTGTGCACAGGTGTCTGGGGGGGGGGAATTATTCTTCGATCCTGCTTCCTCTTGTTTGATGATAACTGTTACATACCAAACTAGTTATTTCCTGCACACCTTTTCAAGCAACCAAGGCCTTTGCAGTCTCCTCTTTCTGGAATGGATTCCTTTGTGTCTTTTCCTGAAGAATTCAGGTTCAGCCGACAAACATGTCATTACCTTTGTTGTGTGATCCCAGGCTGCCCTTTTACTGGAAACCCTGAAGCATGAGTTCAGCCCTGCTCTGTGCCCTCACAACTCCCTCTCTTCTCTCTATTATAGTTTTCACTCCATTTTTGTCATTATATTGTAATTAGTGTTTGCAGATTGGTCTTTCCCCTCTAGACCATGACTGCTTGAGACCCCAGGTAATTATGTTGTATTCTCTGTGCCTCCACTGCGCTCAGTATCTGCCACTCAGTGGGTGCTGGAAAGTGTAAAAACGAGTTTGTTGATTACACGTGTTCCACACACATGATCGTTTTGTACGAATGTGGATAGGTGGAACTCAGGGATTGCAGCAATTCTGCTAATGAAAAGGGAGAGATTAATGTACAATGGTTGGGTGACACATTTGCTTTTTTTTTTTTTTCCTTTCTGACAATTGTTCAATCATCGCTCTCCTAAAACTGAGAAGAACACCTAACCCTGACAATTTCCCATCATCTAGCCCAGGTCAGCTGAAGAGTTTTGCTCTTACCAGTCAATCTACTTTGAGTCTAGGCTCAGACATCTTTGAGTTACAGAAAAGCGTTGGCTTAGGGGATATAGTCTAGTTAGCTCTGTGTTGCTGTGATGGAACACCAACCAGAAGGAACTTGGGGAGAAAACTTAGTCTTACAACTTATAGTCTCTTTTTGAGGGAAGCCAGGGCAGGAGTTCAAGGCTACAACCTAAAGGTAGAAACTGGCACAGAGGCCATGAAGGAATACTCATTATAAGCTTATATCCCCTGGCTTGCCCATCTTCCCCTGGCTTGCCCACCTTCCCCTGGCTTGCCCATCTTCCCCTGGCTTGCCCATCTTCCCCTGGCTTGCCCATCTTCCCCTGGCTTGCCCAGCTAGCTTTTTTTATATAGCACAGGTCTTCCTGCTCAGGGATGGTACTGCCAGAAGTGGGGTGTGCTCTCCCATATTAATCCTTAATTCAGGAAATGTGTCCACAGACACGCCCATAGGCCAATTTGCTGCAGGCAATCCTTCAATTGAGTTCCTCTTCTTGAGAAAAACTATGTCAGAATAGGTCTTTTTATTCTAAGAGGTCGAGAATCTAAAATAATTTAGGTCTCTTTGGATCACTTATCAATCATGCCATGAGCTTCCTTAATCTGACATTTTGATTACCAATGACCTGTTGGCGTGTAGTTTCCTAGGCTCCTTGGCACAGGGAAGTAGCATTGCCCAGGAGAGACAATGACATAGAAACAAGCAAAAGCAAGGCAAACATCCAGTTCTTTTGCTGCCTTTTGATGCGCGAGCCCCACAATAAAGGCTTTTTGCTTCTGTTTCATTATGTGACAGTCATAGACTGTAAACACTGTCGGGAGCAGAGAAAACAGTGTCTAGAAACAAATAAGAAAAAGTGAAGATGACGCTGGGAGTGCACACGCAGCTTCTGCTTTAGTAGTCTGTGGCCATGACAGCTTTTGCTCGCCTGAAGGTGCTGGGTGTGGGGTTCTTTTCTCTGTAATGATTGCTGAAACTGTGTGACTGTGGAATTTGCCTTCAAAAAAAAAAAATGCAGTGAGCATTTAATCGTTCAGGGTGTGAGGAACCACATTCTGTTCAAGTGTGCTTTCAGACCTTGTGTCCCTGCCCATTGGTGACAGTACTCCAAACACTTGTCTCAATTTTCAGATCAAAGCTGATGAAAAAGCAGACCTCGAAAGGCTTGAATTGCCTTCTGCATTTCGGCTCATCAGAAGAAAATACCTACAACCACTTGAAAGAGCTGCATTCTCCTTTTTTTTTTTTCCAGATAGCAAGTTCTGCTTCGTCTTTCTGCTTTGCTTATTTCTTACTCTGTCAATGTCATGTGCTTCCTGAGATGTATCTTTTAATTAATTATTCTTGCCTAAAATGGTCTGCTGTGGCTTGCTGTCAAGATGAGAATTCATATCAGTGAAGTAGGATCTGCCACGAAGGGGAATATCTTAGCCTATTTCAACACAAAATTAACCTCATTTACCCAATAATAACTTCAATTGATTTTTCAGATAAATCTTTTTTGTTGTTTGTGTTCTTTGAAGTTGCATGCTATGTGGGTTTTTTTCTACAAAGAGTAGGAATTCAGATGCATGAAAACACTGAATTATATACAAGCTAGACGCCTGATTGAGAAAGCATTTGGAGAGAATTCCAATGTTAGCAGCCAAATCCAGCAGAATAAACAAATCCCTTCATGCTTACTGTATGGGAGATCTTCGAAGAAACAGATCCCCGAATGCATGTTAAACATGGGAAGTTTTACACAGATTCTAATATTATCCATAACTATTAAGATAGTGTAAGAGGCTATAAATGATATAGCGAAGACATAGATAATGAAAACCAGTGAACATAGTATATAGGAACAAGCTGGGTGATAAACTCAAAAGTAAATCTCATGGCTTTCATGGCACCCCTTAAAAAACAATGGTCAGTTTTCAAAGTTAAAAGATTTACTAAACTGAATAGAACCAACCCTTCCTATGCTTTATAGAGTTACAATTTAGTCCTTTTGGAAATAAATTGAGGTATGAGGATTTGCATATATTTCTACAGTATTTTCAGTGTAATCCTTCAGGAGTAAGTATATTTTTTTTCCCTAAGAAGTGGAAATGAAGGTCATTCTTCTTTTATTCCAGGTACTAGGAACACAGTGATTGTGTGACTTTTTAGTTATCAGAATTGACTGCATGGTGTTGAAAAGTCATTGGGCTAGAAAGAAAGTATTCTAGGTCTTCAGTGTACTGCCATCATTAACTGGCTTTTCGACCTTGGGTTGGGGGTTTAAATAACTTTCCTTAACCACCTGGATATTATGTAAGATATTAGAGGCTGTTTTCGCTAGGATTTCTATGGTATGAAGCAATACTATGACCATGGCAAATTTTATAAAGGAAAACATTTCATTGGGGCTGGCCTACAATTTAGAAGTTTAATGCATTATCATTGTGACAGGAAGCATGGTAGCGTGCAGGCAGACATGGTGCTGGAGAAGGATCTGAGAGTTCTACATCTTGATCCACAGGCAGCAGGAAAAGAATGCCACACTGGGCAGACTTGAGCATCTAACCCCCTGGTGATGCACCGCCTTAAACAAAGCCACACCAACAAGGCCTCACTTGTAATAATACCCTATGAGCCTATGGGGGCCATTTTCATTCAAACCACCACAGAGGTCTGATGTCTGTAGAGATATTTTCTTTAGTCAATTGTTTTGTCCTTGGTGGATTGAGAGTGTAATGAACAGTAATGGCAATGAAGAGCTTGAGGCTGAATAGTTAGGAATGGATGATGTAGAGCTGGGGGTGAGGCTGCAGGAGAGACTTAGGAACCACAGGACCTCACCACAGGCTTGCTGGCTGTATTCAACTTTTTCTGTCACATTGCTTGATATGGGGTTGATGTACATGAAAGGGAAGCTTATTTACTCATGGATTTTTAGAGAAGGGCTTCCATTATCATTCTGTTAATGGTCCTTGACTGTGTCATAACAAGGCAGATAGCATTACTGAGGGACCACATTTTAGGGGAAGAAATCACATGGTAAGGCAGGAAGTGAGAATAATTAGCTCATCCTATTTTATTACAGCCCCTTTCTGCTTTCAGGGGAACTAACCATTGTAAAGTCCACTGATCCCTTTCTGTGGTGGTTTGAATATGCTCGTCCCACGGGAAGTGGATTTGTTAGGAGGTGTAGCTTTGTTGGAAGGAATGTGTCACTCTGTATGTAGATGGGCCTTGGAAGGCCCCTGTGCTCAAACTCTGCCCATTGTGAAAGAGAGACCCTTTTCTTGGCCACCTGCTGAAGGTGGCCTCTTCCTGGCTGCCTTTGGAACATGTCTAGCACCATGTCGGTCTGCATGATGCTTCGCACCATGATGATAATGAATCGAACCCCTGAAACTGCAAGCCTGCCCCAATGAAGTGTTTTTCTTTGTAAGAGTTGCCATGTCATGGTGTCTCTTCACAGCAATACAACCCAAACTAAAACACCTGAGAGTGGAATCCCAATTACAAGATCATCTTCCTCTCAGCTAGAGCTCAGTAACATCACTCGAGGAACCTGCATTTCTAGCACATGAAATTTTGGAAGACATACTCAAAACAATATTCAAACCACAGCACTGGCTTTGGGGGCACTTGACCCTGGAGGCTGAAGACAAGGCTGGAGTCATAGGCAAGAACCAAACTGTGCAATGTCTGATACTGTACAGTATAGGCTTGAGGTTTTATCATGTGGGTAGTGAGTCTCACTTTCTGTTATGTAACAGAATTATTTGGGGAGCTTATTAAATCTCACATATCTGCCTTCGAGCAACAGCATCACAATCCCAAATAGTGGGGCTAGGACACTATACTTTTGAGAATTCCCTCAGGTACTTCTAATGAACAAGACATTAAAGAGCAACTGAGAATGAGGAAGGCCCTGCAGCAAAGTGCTAATAGAACATGTGTATCTTAGAGAGACCGTTTTGCTAGGAGCATAGAGAATGGACTAGGGTTGTGTGAGCCTGGAGACAGGGGGGTGACTAAGGAGAGGCAGCCTCCCCCTCCTGCCTATATGTCTGACAAGAACTATATATGTCTTAGAAGAAAAACAGGAATATTTAAACTAGTGATCTATACAGTTGTTCTAAAAATTAAAACAAAAATACCCCAAATATTTATTTAAATGATGGTATCTTCCCACAAGAGAATGCTACATAAGCGAAAATAAATTATCTGCATGGATCTTACAAATTGAAGGTTTTAATTAATTTATTTATTTATTCATTTATTCATTTATTTATTGTGTGTTGTTGCTGTTGCTGTTGCTGTTATCTGAGACAGGCTCTCCCTCTGTATCCCTGGCCGTGCTGTAACTCACTATGTAGGCTGGACTGGCCTTGAATTTACAGAAACCTGTAATTCTATGCCTCCGGAGTACTGTGGTTAAAGGTGTTGCTTCACCATGTCCAGATCACAGATCGAGTTTTAATAGTGAAAAACTCAAGTAATATGAGAGCTTTAAAATGAGAGAAAAAAAAAATAAAGACTATCTACATAGTTTTTGAACCAGCAAAAGAATAGAAACACACAGTTCAGGACAGCATTTCCCAGTTGTTTAAGTTTGGAGGATGAGCTCACAAGGAAGAACTACAGCTTTAATGGTATTGGTAGTGTTTTCCTTAATAGTGATGGGGTTTATGTTTTGACTATGCTCTATAACATGTATTTGGCAACTAGTTTGAAAAGACACTGTGCCACATTTTCTTTTCTTTTATCATATTATATTTATTTACATTCCAAAAGTTGCCTCCCTTCCAGTCCACCCTCCCTGAGTTTTTCACCCCCTCCCCTTTATTCCCATCTGTGAGAGAGTGCTCCACCATCCACCCTCCCAAATACCCCCTCCTCACCTCGACCTACTCAGCCACCCCCACCTCATCCCCACCAGCATCCCCCTTCCCTGGGACATCAAGTTTCCACAGGATTAAGCACATCCTCTCCCACTGAGGCCAGACAAGGCAGTCCTCTGCTACACACATACTCAGGGCCACTAACCAGGCCATGGTTGTTGGCTTAGTCTCTGGGAGGTCTGAGGGGCCAGGGTTAGTTGACCCTGTTCTTCCTATGGGGTTGAAATTCCCTTCAGCTCCTTCAGTCCTTCCTCTAACTCTTCCATATTGGACCCCAACCTCAATCCAATGGTTAGCTGTAATTATGTACATTTGTCTCAGTCAGTTGATGGTAGAGCCTCTCAGAGGACAGCCTTGCCAGGCTCCTGTCTGCACGTACAATATGGCCTCAGTAATAGAGTCAAGGCTTGCTGTGCACACATGGAATCCATTCCAAGTTGGGCCAGTCACTCATTGGCCTTTACTTTAGTCTCTGTCCATTTTTGTCCTTGCATTTCCTTTAGACAGAGACAATACGCGCCACATTTTCTAGAGGTCCCATAGTATAATCGATGGTATTTAAAGAAGTGACACTGTGAGACATCAAAGTTTAGGTCCTAAGGATCCTTTCATAGAGAGAGTCCATGGCCTTCTGGAACACATACCCTGGAGGAAGCAAGCTGTCCCAGAACAAACTTACCTACCTTATCCTTGTGATAAGACCAGGTTAGCCAGGTGAAGTGATGGGGAGATACGATGGGGTTTGCCAGATAGTGCCAGTGGGAGTGCCAGGAGTAAGAGGAATGAGGTCACCATGGGTGAGTCTGCAGGTGACTTCAGCAAGCCACTCTCTGACTGTAACTGCATGAAAACCCCTGAGAGAGACCTGCCCATTGACCCTCAGAACAACGAGAAAAAAATAATTACTGCTGCTTCAAACCACAAAGTACAAGGTAGTTTGTCATGCAAGAGGTAAACATAACATTCTATGTCTGTAGGCTGTCTTGCATGCAAATATTGCACTTATTTTTCTAAAAATGAGATTACAAGTATGCATGGTTATCAGACATTTCTGACTTCAAACCATGATTCTGCCACCTCTAGGCTCTGTAACTTTGGAGAAATTACTCAACTTCTCTAAAAATGCATTTTCCCATCTGAAAAGTGAGAGGGCACTTCTGGTTCACAGGGAAGTTGGAAGGCTTAAGAAACACAGATTCTATACACTCTTCATCCAGGCAGACTGTAAAGAGATTATAAATATAGAAGACCATTTGTATCCTGCCTCCCTTCCTTTGGATATACGGAGAGAGGAAGGGGATTTTCTAAGTGAAAAGTGTGGCTTATAGCTCAAGAATTTCTGAGAATATGCATAATGAGCAAGTGAGTTGTGGGGAGCCACAGCTGCCACCCTATATTGAACACCTGGTCTCTGGCCAGAACAGAGAGCATTGATAATCAAGCCATTAGTTGGAGAAGCTGAGTGCCTCCAGTTTGTGATGCAAGCTGGTATGAATTTCCCGCAGCCTATTATGCTTTGCCACATAGCTGGTGCTGATTGGGACCAGGAAAAGTATTTAACCTGCGAAGGCTGGAGACTATGAGATTCTACTAGGGAGAGGATTATTATGAGCCGGTTGTGGTGGCACATGCCTGTAGTCCCAGCTACTCGGGAGGCTGAGAAAGAGATAATAGAGATTAGAGAGATTAGAGAGATTAATAAGAAGTAAAAATGAAGGTTCCTGAATAAAATCTGCTTGGAGAAGGGCTTGTCTTTGCCTCCTTATTTCCGCTGGATGGAAAGGCGGCTTACAGTGAGTAAAGTCTGTTCGTGCTCTGTGGGTTTATGAAGATGTATTGATTTCCTGTGTTGATTTCAGGTGTAAGATGTGTGGATTCAGATTTCTCTGAAGCATAGATCCCTGTTTTTAACATTATCTTCTTGTTAGGTTTCCATCTCCTGTGGAGCTCTCCATTTTGGCCCTCTCATCTCCTAGCAGAGAAGAGCAGAAAGATGCAGGGGTCCTGCAGTCCATCCACTGATGGTGGACTAGCCTCTCTTAGAAGAGGAAGGAGAAGCATGAGACTAAATGTGACTTTTCTTTTTTTTGTAGAGTAAATTGAAAACTGAAAAAGAAGATAGAAGGGTGATTTTTAAGAAACAATCTTGTTTTGAAAGATGATTATACTCATATGATATGAAGGGTGAAATATGACCCACGAGAGTCCTACAGATAAACTCACAGCACCAAATCTCTACTGTGTGCCTTTCACATAATGAAAGGCACCTTTTACCCTTTCTATCTCAGCTGGCTCCTCAAGCAACATGGTTGAGGGGGATTAGCAAGACTTCAGCTAGGAGGTGAGCATTGTTGTTCTGAAGAGCTTGCTGCTCCATGAAGCCTGTGAAGCACAAACATTAACTTTGACTTGGGCTGCGGGAGCTGTCGCAGGAAACTGGCCCAGCATGGCTTCAGCCTGTGCAGGGGGCAGGCTCTCTACTGCAGAACCTGGAGCTCACCAGGATCAGAGGACAATGTCTGTCTGTTCTCCATGCCAACCAGAACATAACAAAAGACACGGGTCAGAATCCAGCAGGAGGTTTTTGGGTTTGATGAGCTGCAGAAGTCTCTTTAAGCTCTTCTTCTATGGGCAGTTCATTCTTTTCTCTGGGAAGAGAACAGGGCGTCTATCTTTCTTATCTTCTGAGAAACAGTATACTTTTGAAAAAAAATTGGACTTGTGATTTATTTCTTGAAGATTCATAAATTCCTTTTCTAAAGCAAAATTCAACTGCAGTTAAATGTTCAGAGTCACCACAGGGTTGCTGAAGAAGTTCACATAATTGACTAAGCTGGGAAGAAAATATAAGCTGTGTCTTTCCTAATAAGTTTCACTACTTTTAGTAAGCAGGAATGGTTCATAAAAATAATCCTGAGTGTCAGAAGATAGAGTAAACTCAGTGGTTTGAAAGTAGAGATTTGGTGCTGTATCAGTCAGCTTGTCTTCACTGCGATGAACTAGTCGAATCATGAAAACCAGAGGCACTTACTTGGCTCACATTTTGGAGTCTGGGAGTCCAATCCGTCTGGTGCAAGTTTCTACAAAGCTCTTGCTGCTTGCACCATACTCTGGCAACAACACACATGTCTTTGTCTCGGGGTGGTATCTTTCTATCTGTTTAGAAAACTACAAAAATTCAGTCCTGAATTTAGGCTACACCCTAAATATATAATCTAATCTGATCACCTGTCGAAGGTCCTACCTCTAAACACTAATGTCAAACTAAGTTCTCACCCTCTAAATACCATTAATAGAAGTACTACTTGCAGGTATCAGGATCTTTTCTTCAGCAGCACACAGGTAGAGGCCAGGAGGAACACATCAGCACATGGGTAGTAGGAAGGCACACATAGCTGTACACAGGCTGTCATAAGCACACATGCAGTTTAACACACTGGAGGCTGCATAGATGTAGGCATGCAGGCAAGCGCAGTGTCAGGCTGGCAAAGTCCAAGGTAATGGCAGAGGCACTAGTTTCTGACCCAAAGACCAAATTTATACAGACTCACACAAAGTGGCAAAATTTTTACCAGTAATATTTCTGTAACAGATTACATCCCTGCTTACTTTGGGGTTCCTTAGAAGTCCAGTGTCAGCCAGTTTGTGATAACTTACACTCCCTGAGATGCCCAGTGCTAGCCAGTTGGGCCACATTGGGTATCTGTTACAGTCCCCTGTTGTCTAAATATAAACTGAACTGTACTGCCTTCTGTTCCCTTGAGTATCCTTTACCTAGCAAGGTCTTGCATTGTTCCAGAATATATAATAGAAAGACTCTATTACTTTACTTTCATTATGGAGAAATACACATAAATTCACGTTTCTATCTCACTAAACTTAATATATTATACTGTGGCAAAACCCTCGGAAACAATTTCACTTACCAAAAAAAATTGCAGACATAGGGCATAGATATTTCTGTTGAAATATCTGAAATCAGTTTGCTGATCTTATATGTTCAAGGATGTATTTCTACAACACAAATGTCAAAATTAAGTTCTTAAATGTGATATTTTCCCTTCCCTCTGGTCCTTGGAGATTATCCAAGGTTTACCAGTTACCTTCATGATATGCTTTGCAGAAGATAAGGACCAGGTTCGAAACACAAGAGTTATTTTATGGTTTCTTCCAGTTTAAGACATTTCCTTTGTTTCCCTTTGACTTTTGTGACCTCTGTACTTTTAAATATTAAGATAATTTCTTCATGATTAGATCAATATGATGTATTTTGGCAGAAATAGCACTTAAGAATTCTGGGCTATCATTGTATTCTTTCTAGAGTCACATTAAAATGTGACTTTAATTAGTCTGATTAACTGATAGCGCTAATTAGGTCACCTGATTAAAGCGTTATCTGCTTATCTCTATCGGTATATTCTCTTTTTAATTAAAAAATATTTTTGCAGGTGTGATATTTTAAGCAACATAAGTATCTCATTTCATGAAAGCATGACTTTCAATTTGTTTATTTTGTCCCCCCACAGCACCCCGTTTTCTTCAATGGCTTATAGGCTGCTATATTCACTTTGAAACTGAAATTGCCCCAGATTTAAAGGTGGTTTCTATGGCTTCTGACATATCTGTACAGGTCTTTTAAGAGTTCCTCAGTTCTCAGCATAAGGTGAGACAGGAACACCTTGGCCTCTCTATGGATCCTCACTGTTTAAGTCAAGCTTTAAGACAAGCGTGTGAAGTCAGCTTTGGCTTCTAGGCACACTCGATACCATTATATCATTGCTTCCTGGCCTTCTCTGGACCTTCAAGATATTTTAAGAAAAGTATCTATTTGCCATGACGTTAGCAAGTAGCTTTATGTAGTTTGAAGTTTTTCTTTGGACTCTTCATGATTGTTTTTGTTATGCAAAATAATTGATGAAGTTATAGCCAATTTACCAACTTTGTAGCTCCTTAGACTTACCTATTAACTATTTTACTCTTCAGAGGTGAGAATGTTTTTCTATACTTTCTACTATTCTTATAATTTTTTTAAAATTTTGAAATACATATACTTGCATGCCCATGAGAAGTTTTTGCATCTTTTGGAGAGCAAGCTCAGTGCCACAGGCGGACAAACTGTTTGAAGTTGTCTCAAGCCCTGATTGTTTAGATGCATAAGTATTTTGTGACCAGTACTAAGGCTTCCTTATCCCACCATGGCTGATGATTTCTGTAGGAGACTTTAAAAAACCTTTAGTACTCAGTCTTCACTACACAAAGCAATTGATTCTGAGGTTCTGCCATCTGAGTAAGGGTACACTTAAGGCTTTACTGAGATTCTGATGAACTGCGAAGGTCAAGAGCCGGTTTTCTAGTCATATATTCTCACAGCTGCATAGGATTCAACCACTGGGAACAGCTCCCCCTGGCCTGAGAAATTACCTTTTTGATGATATTCTTTTAAAAGTTACTTAAACATGTAACATCATGAATCTCTTTATTTTGAAAAATTTTAATGTGTGTGTGCATATATATGTGGGTGGACACACATCAGGGTGTGCATGTAGAAGACACAGGTAGGAGTCAGTTCTCTTTTTCCAGTGTGTGGGGCTCAGATAATATGTCTCAGTAGGAGGAACTTTTACCCTCTGAATCATCCTGCTAGCCCAAGTTTTCAGTAATTTACTACTAGTGATTTTTATCAGACTTTAAATGAAGGCACAAATATAACCATGATGACATGTAGAAACTATATATGTGTCATGCTTACTATATACAGAAGGCACCAGCAATCTGGATAAAGGGTGCTTTTATGTTACTGTGACCAATTACCTGAGAGAGGGAACTTAAGTAAGGAGAAGTGTATTTGGGCTCACAATTGAGAACACAGACAATGGTGCTGGTGTGATGGTTTGAATGAGGAATGCTTCCAGTTGTCTCAGATATTTGAACTGGTCCCTAGGTGATGGTGCTCTTTTGTTTTGGAAGTTTAGGAAGTGTGAGCCTTTGTTGGGGAAAGTATGGAGGTGAGCTTTGAGAGCTTAAAGACATGCCATTTCAAGTTTGTTCCCGCTGCTTCCTGCTTGGCATTTAAGATGTAAGTGCTCAGCTTCCAGATCTAGGTACCAAGCCCCTCCTCTGCCAGGTTGGATGCTTAGTCTTCCTGGAACACAAGCTCAGATCAACTCTTTCTTCTATGCACTGCTTCCATCATGATGTTTTATCACAGCGATAGAAAAGTAGCTAATTCAGCCAGTAAGGCTCATTGATACAGCTTGCTCTTGTTTGTGGTGATGGAAGACTGAGTGAGTCTGCTTGCTCACATCTTGTAGAATTAGGAAGCAGGGAGTTAGACCAGAAGCAGGATGACCTTTAACCTCAAGCCCATCCTTACAGCCCTGCACTGAGTATCGAGGACCCATGTCCAAAAGTTCAACAACTTCCTGAAAGAGCACCATCAGCTGGGGACCAAGAGTTCAAACATGTGAGCCTATGAGGACAATTATGGCCATACTGGAAAGAGCTTTGTGGCCAAAACAATTTAAAGAGGAATGTCATGGTAGATCTGAAGTTTAGAGCAATGACTAAACCAGTGTCTTATTATCTGAATGATCATAGACAAGTTAAGTGCCTAGTGTCTCATTTCTATAAATAAGAAACATTTTATTCAGAAAAATGAGCCTGATGCTAATACCTATTTTGCAAATTTTTTATGAGAAGCAGACATATAACACTTCCAACAACTTCCTCCGCATGAGCCAAGTTGTATATTGGCTTAAATTAGCTTCTTGAGTGGCCCGTCTATAATGTTAGGAATATTATTTAATGTTAACTTTAGAATAAAATTCTGTGCTGAAACAACTATTTTTGTAATGAGTATGCATTTCTTTGAGTTCCAAGAAAAGTCCAGCTAAAGTAAACTATAATTAAAATACTTTTAACTTTCAGTAAGTTGCAGCGTAATTGTTGGAGTTGCATTGAGGTGACAAATGGGTCCAAAGGGATACATTTTCTATGATTATTTATTTCACTAAATTTTCAGTCCTGTCTTGCATCTGCACCATCATTTGTGAATATCATAAACTCTGGGGAAAAAGTGATGGTAGGGTAAGAGGTGGTCATGGATACTACTACTTAACATGGAAATTTATTATGATGATGCTTAAGTTAATATGTATGTACATATTTCTCATCTTACCTGATGCATAAGAGGCAACCGACCTTGTGACAGTTTGAAATAATAGATGAAGCATCTCTGAAATAGGCTCAGAATTATGTAGCCTGAGGCATGCACAATTTCCTGTCGTGTCAAGTAAAATGAATATGAAGTGCATCTTTAATAAGGAGAAACAAAAACTGATAGCCCTGTAAAGAAGGAATTCTCTCTCTCTCTCTCTCTCTCTCTCTCTCTCTGTGTGTGTGTGTGTGTGTGTGTGTGTGTGTGTGTGTGTGTGTGTGTGAGAGAGAGAGAGAGAGAGAGAGAGAGAGAGAGAGAGAGAGAGAGAGATCTATCAACACAGTTCTTTTATTTAAGGAAAATTGATGGAGTAAGCAAACTGTATTTATATAGCCATCAATTCTCTTTATAAAGATCTTCTGCCCGGAAACTTTTTGCACCTGTTAATCAGTTCCAAGACACAGTAAGTTGAGGGAGCTGCTATTGATGCCTAAATCAGACCATAGCTTCAGTCAGTAGGGGGAATATCAAACCTGTTTGCCTTCAGTCAGTACATTTTTATTAAGCATATGAGCTTGTTTTGTATAAGAGACCCAGGCAATTCAAAGCTCGTATACTCTATTAAGTAAAGAATTCAAAAGAATTGTGGGAAATGAACTTTTCAAAGTCAAACCAAAGGAAAATGCACATTTTGAGTGATAATCATCAAGACATATTTTGTCAGATATGGTATAAGTTGTGTCTTAAACGTGTTTGTCCAGATGCAGGACAGAATAAGGGCACAATTGGGAAGAATGGTACTTTAAACACAGTGGTGTGGTGTAAGTAAGGAAGTAAGGAAGAAATAGGGAATATATATATATATGTATCTTACAATTCACCTTTTAGTCACTAAAAACAAAGGCCTTACTCTCCATTATTCTAAGGCTGGCCTACTGGTTCTGGCCTACTGGTTCTGGCCTATTGTTTCTGCTGTTCCTGCCAGGTTGTTGATCATCTTGTGAGTCAGGCTGCTGTTAGCTGGGAGGTTGTCTGGGCTAGACGGAAATAACTCACACATTAGGCTTATTGGATGGTGGTTGACTGGCTACTGGAGTACCCTGGGTCTCCTACACCAGGTCTTACCTTTCTGTAGGATAATCTATGTTTATTTTAACACATGGAATATAGGAGAGCAATATAGGCATGCTAAGGTCTGAAGTTGAGACTCGAACCTGGCACATCCCAATTTCTTACTACATCCTGTTGGTTAAAGACTATCTCAATGACAGCCCAGATTAGAGAGGCTGGTGGACCATTAAAGTTCACTTGTTAAAGCTGCAAAGTCACGGTGTCAGGGATATGGATACCAGGATGGTGATCACACTGGGGGGAGGGGGAGAGGGAGGGCCGGTGCTGTTGCTGCAATTCTTCACATGAGATGGTTCACTGAAGTGAAGAGGATGCGGACAAAAAAAAAAAAAATTCTGTAAGGTCAGTTTTCCAAGTGCACACTCTCATATTTGAGAAGTTCCAGACAAGACTCATATTAAGGAAATAGAGAGCTGCATTAATCATTCACATATGAAAGGAGAGGGCATGGCAAGGATGCAGAAGTGTTGCAAAGACTTTTGTTTGTTTTCTTAAGCAAATGTAACTACCAAATAATGAATCCCTTTCCTCTGTGGATATTTTTGCACTGGTCTTGCCCCCCTGCTCTATGATTTCAAGCTGTCTTTTGCTGTTCATATCTCTGGGCTCCAGCCTGTCGTTGGCCTTTGGCAGATCATGACCTTTCAATATTTTGCTGACTCCGGAACAGTGCCGTAGCCAGCAGATCTGCTGGAGTGAGCACTTTGGGCACACATTCATCAGCTTTCAACTGTTCGACAACTGAAAGACTTAAAAAAAAAAAAAAGTATCTGTACTCTCTAGAGCTCAAAGAGTTTCCCTAGGATGTAAAAGAAATTCTAATCTTGGTTTGTCATATCCTGTTTGCAACTCCTTGTGATTACTTAAAAACTGGACTAACTAGGCACCTCACACCATTCTCTCACTGATGGGAAGTTTCCCAACATAATGTACCCAACTTTGACCCACCAAGCATCTCTAGGAATCCAACCTGAATTCACAAGCATTACATGATGATGTTATTATGTCTTCTGGAAACTGCAGAGATCATATTAGATTTCTTTTTTTTTTTTAAAGGACAAGAGTGTTTATACACTCTAAGATTTATGTGGCAACCCACTCTCTCAAGGATTAGACAAAATAAAATGCCATAACAACTTAACAGTATTTGGTTTCTTGTGGAAACTTGAAATAAAAAACGTAATTGAGTTAGGTTTTGAAGAAATATTAAGAAGTCACTCCGAGAATGCTCATCTTAGAAGAGAAAAATCATTTAGAACCAAGTAAAGATTTCAGATACTCATCATACTTCCCAATTGATTAAAAAATTTATTGCTTTAATAACCCAAAGTTCAATGGCTATTACCAATCCCCATGCTCTTCTCAATACCCACATTGTTTGATTCTAATGATTTTGCTTTTTCAAAGACTTAACCTTATATGCAAGAATTGCGTCGGCTACTCGGAAGGAAGAAAGAGATGGTGAAAATGCCCAGTGTGCAGCTTGAGTAAAGCAAAGCATTTATCTATCTCTGTCTGTTGAGAGGCTTGAAGATTAATAAATTTGGAATGGCTCATTTTAAAGCCACACTGCATTTAAAAAAAAAAAAAGACGCATGCTTCCTGCAGATAGGATTTTCAGACTGCCTGGGATTTATTATAATTTTATGAGAGAAAAATCTTAATAGCTCAGTGATCAAATGCATTATAAAATAATTTTAGAAAACCCAAGTATTTATAATTTTTTAATTGTTCCTTGTAAATTTCCCATTCCCCTCTTGCACAGTTAGACTATCAGGACTTGGAATCTTAAATCGCAGCTTTCACTCATTTTACAACAGTACGATGAGTGTTTTATTTCCCTGGGAATTATTACTTCCAGAGGCAATAAGAAAAAGCCTCTGAGGTATGGTCTGCATTTCTTGGAGTTGTTTACTGGGCGTTTTGTTCTCAGCTTAGCAGAATTAATTAGATTAATTCCACACATCCTCCAGAATATTATTAGATATTAATTTAGTATTCATAGGTGGTTGTTTTAGGTAGAATTATAAACTAATTTTTAAAGAAAGTGAACCCATCTGGAGTCACTTCCTTCAATACTTGGTCTTCATCTGACAACCTAAAATCTATTAATGTTTCCATTATGTTTATAGGCACCTATTTAAAATGTAGTTACGTGTATTCTCAGTAAAGTACTGCTTGATTTTGAACATTATTTTCCCACCTATTTCTTTATCTACCTCTTAAATAAACCCACATACTGGTATACTTCTGATAACCCCCTAAAAAAAGAACTAAAAATGTGGTTTAAAGAAAGCCTGCACCCATATTGAACACCAGCTCTAAAAGCATTCCCAGACACTCAGTTGTGTATGCTTTTATTAACTTCTAAAGATTAGTTTTCAAATAATTTTAAAAATCCACATGTATGCAATTTAACTACTAAGTATGCTAATATGCACAACTTTACTGCCTCATTTCTCAGCATCTTTTTAAATGTGTGTGTGTGTGTGTGGTGTGTGTGTGTGTGTGTGTGTGTGTATGTTGCATGTGTGTATATATAGTCTTTCCTTATGTGTGGATGTCAGTGGAGGCCAAAGGTTGACAATGGGTGTCTTCTATTGTTTAGTAACATTATACATACATATATATTCATCATATACACATACATATACATTTTAACCTATTCGTAGAGAAATTTGTACATGTGTACCATGTAATTTGATCCTATTTACACTCACACGTCTCTCCTCCAACTCCTGTGTCTCTCCCTCACATTCCCTTCTAATTTCATGCTTTCTTCTTTTTCTTTTAAATACACCACCAAGTCCACATTCAGCTGCTGATGCGGGGCCACTTTCCAGAGCATAGTTAGCCTACCAGTGATAAATGTGACTGGTTAGGGCTATCGTGACAAGCCTTTAATCCCAGCACACAGCGGCAGGAGGATCTCTGTGAGTTCAAGGCCCGCTTAGTCTAAACAGATGGACTTCCAGGACAGAGTGATACAGAGAGAAACTCTGTCTTGAAAAACCAAAATGAAGAAAAGTGAAGAGAAGAGAAGAGAAGAGAAGAAAAGAGAAGAGAAGAGAAGAGAAGAAGAGAAAAGAAAAGAAAAGAAAGCTTCCACGTGTATGTGGGCATTCTATTGTTTATGTTGTTATTGAGGAACAGCCTTAGTCCATGGTGATCTGATAGGATACAAAGAATTATTTCAATCTCCTTGTATCTGTTGAGGCTTGATTTGTGACCAATCGTGGTCAATTTAGGAGAAGGTACCATGAGGTGCTGAGAAGAAGGATATCCTTTTGTTTTAGGATAAAAAGTTCTATAGATATCTATTAAATCCATATGTTTCATAGTTTCTG
>NW_022196915.1:73237851-73238607 GCF_008632895.1 Mastomys coucha
AGGATCTTCTAGCTTTCATAGTCTCTGGTGAGAAGTCTGGTGTAATTCTGATAGGCCTCCCTATATATGTTACTTGACCTTTTTCCCTTACTGCTTTTAGTATTCTTTTCTTGTTTTGTGCATTTGGTGTTTTGACTATTATGTGACAAGAAGAATTTCTTTTCTGGTCCAGTCGATTTGGGGTTCTATACGCTTCTTGTATGATCATGGGCATCTCTTTCTTTAGGTTAGGGAAGTTTTCTTCTATAATTTTGTTGAAGATATTTACTGGCCCTTTAATTTGGAGGTCTTCACTCTCTTCTATACCTATTATCCTTAGATTTGGTCTTCTCATTGTGTCCTGGATTTCCTGGATGTTTTTTGGGTTAGGGTCTTTTTGCTTTTTGCATTTTCTTTGACCGTTCTCCCAATGTTGTCTATGTTATCTTCTGCCCCTGAGATTCTCTCTTCTATCTCTTGTATTCTGTTAGTGATGCTTGCATCTATGTTTCCTGACTTCTTACCTAAGATTTCTAATTCCAGTGTTGTCTGTTTTTGTGATTCCTTTATTGTTTCGACTTCCATTTTTAGGTCCTGGATAGTTTTATTCAATTCCTTCACCTGTTTGTTTGTGTTTTCCTGTAATTCCTTAAGGTATTTTTGAGTTTGCTCTTTAAGTGCTTCTACTTGTTTACTTGTGATCTCCTGTATTCTTTATGGGATTTTTTTTGTTTCCTCTTTAAGGGCTTGTACCTCTTTACCTGTATTCTCCTGTAT
>NW_022196915.1:73239432-73253731 GCF_008632895.1 Mastomys coucha
GGGAAGGGAGAAATTTACATGTAAATAAAGAAAATATCTAATAAAAATTAAAAAAAAAAGAAAGGAAAGAAAAGAAAGCAAAAGATACCGTGACATCCCTAGTTTGGAATCCATCAAAACCTAGGCTGGAGTTGGGAGTCTGTGTACACTATATGCTGGAATGTTTATTAGCTTGAGCTCACACAGACCTTCTGTAATCAACCACAGTTGCCATAGGTGTGAGTCCATCGTGTAACAGTCTTGTCACATCAAGAAGGCAGTTTCTCCTTAGTCGTCCTCATCCTCTGGCTCTTAATATCTTTTCACATCCTTTTTCAAGATGTTCCCTAAGCTTTGGGGAAAGGAGGTGTGATACAGATGTCTTACTTATGTTCAGCATGCCACAGAGACTTCTTTGCATTCTGACCTCTTGTGAGTCTCTGTATTAACCACTTTCCACGGCACACTTCTGTCATGAGAACTGTGAACTGCACCAATTTTTGGATATAAACATAAGGATTTAGAAGACAGTTTGATACTATGTCCATTTCACAAAGCAATAGTAGTAGGTTTGCCTCAGCCATGAGTTCTTGGCTAGCTTTATAGTACGAGGTATTAGGTGTCTCCTGTGGAAGGTGCTATGCGGACTGCTAGAAGAGGAAAGTCATCAAACTGTCTCATTAAGTTGTGAACCCTAAAAGCTACATCAACATCCAATATATGCTCACTGGGACAATACTGGCCCAGATGTTATATTTTGGTCAGCCAAGATTGAGACAGGTTTAGGCTATATTGGCTAGTCAGCAAACCCCAGGCATCTGCCTTTCTCTACATCATCTATTCTGGGTTACAGGTAGATGTGCCAGACCTTGGTCTTTTATCTTTTCTTTTCTTTTTTCTTTTCCTTTCCTTCCTTCCTTCCCTCTCTCCCTCCTCCAGTCTCTTCTATTTATTTTCGATTAGTAGTATACGGTTTTACCCTAGGTCTCCCAGCTAGCCTCTGGTTCTTGGTTACCCAAGCATTGGTAGGTGTGCGTTGCTTTTCAAGGAGTGTGCCCTATGTCAAATCAGACAATGTTTGGCTACTCTCTCATGTTCTGTGACATGATTGCCCTATCATATTTTACTTACAAGACAGATTATAGGTCAAAGGTTTCATGGCTGGGTTTGTGTCCTTGTTTCTTTTTCAGTAGACTGCATAGTACCATCTCATGCCTAAAACACAAGGACATAGGAATGGGCGCTCTATGCAGGTACCAACTTGACATCACCATGTTTAATGAGTTGTTTGGGTGTTGTCCTTGGCAATGAGGTCCCACTATTAGTTTCCAGAAAGCAACCTTTTGTTTTAACAACAACCTGGGGTGTTTGAGTATTCCCATGGGACCCCCTTGGACAACAATTCAATTGAATGCAACCTACCCCAACCACTGGAAGTCTGGCCTGGTGGCAAGAGGCAGTCAGTTGAGATTCTGTGTCCCCTATACTAGGAGACCTCAACAGGATCATCTTCATAGATTCCAGGAAGTTTTCACTGTAGTAGGATTAGGTTTCTATCCCTAACTCTCCCCCCACTGCCCGATTCCAGCCATCTCCTCATGAGCTGATGATTTCCTTAGTGTCCCTACCTATCCTCAGTCTGCTTTTTCTCTCCCAGAGAGATTTTGTGTACCCCAAGACTCGTCCTCTTTCCCTTTGGGTCTATGGATTGTACCTTGGTTATCACTTACTTAATGACTAATAGCCCCCTATAAGAGAATACATACCATATTTATCTTTTTGGGACCAAATTACCTCATGCAGGATGTTTTTTTTCCTAGTTTCATCCACTTGCCTGCAAATTTCATGATGGAATATTTTAACAGCTGAGAAATACTCCATTTTGTAAATGTACCACATTTTCTTTATACATTCTTCTGTTCAGGGACATCTAGTTTGTTTACAGTTTTTAGCTATTGTGAATTCTGGTTGAGCAAGAGTTCTTGTGATAGGATTGAGCATCCTTTGGCTATACGCCCAGGAGTGGTTGTGATGGTTTGTATATGCTTGGCCCAGGGAGTAGCACCATTAGAAGGTGTGGCCCTTTTGGAGTAGGTGTGTCCTATATGGAAGACTTTGCTACTGAGAGTGATTTGAATTGTGCCAACCTGGCCCAAGAGGTTTCAGTGGAGAATTTCTATATGTGGCCTCGAGACTGTTTTTGTGCTATTGTGGTGAAGAATGTGGCTGCTTTTTTGCCCTTGTCTGAAGAGTCTACCTGAGGCTAAGGTAGAGATTTATATTAATTGCATTGACAAAGGAAGTCTCAAAAGGGCCCAGCAGAGACTTTGATCTCTGGTTAAGTCTCATGAACAGCATTTCAAACAAGCATAGCAAACTGAGAAAGGAAAACTATAAAATATATGATTCGAGTGTTAAAGGGGCACCAGGAAGTGAAATGGAGCTGAATCCTGTGTTCAAGGATATCAAACTGAATTAAGGGAGTAGTGATCTTGAGGCCACATCCCACCGAGCTACATTTAGATATAGGTATGGTAGTACAAGCCTTTAATCCCAGGAAGCAAAGACAAGAAGATCTCTGAGTTCAAGGCTAGCCTTGAACAGAGCAAGTTCTAGGTGAAGAAAAACTTAAATCCAGGCTTGGTGGACCACACCTTAAATTCCAGTGTTTAGGAGACAGGCTTGCAGATCTCTGAGTTCAAAGTCAGTCTACACAGTAAGTTCCAGGACAGCCAAGCTTAGGCAGTGAAGGAGTTGGAAAATGGAAAGCTGGTGATAGTGTAAAAGAACGAGGAGGTGATGTTCCAGCCCCAGCAACCAGTAGAACTTGGAAGTTTTTGGCCATATGGCTCTGACTTTGGAGTCCACAACAGAAGAGACTCCTAGGACAATTGTTGCTGGTTAGCTGGAGCTAAGAAATTAGTGGTGATTAAGAAGAGACCTCATCATTGAGGTGAAATCTTCTAAAAGTGTTTTCTGAGAGCACAAAGAAGCTGTATTCCAGAGATAGCCAAGGTTGTACCTCAGCTCCAGTGGCAGCTGGACTTGGTAATGTGTAAGAGTCACCCAGGTGGTACTGGTTTTGAAGGCATGAAGGCGTCATGAAGAGCAGGTGAGGCTTGGCACTGTGAGAGACCATGGAAGGTCATTGGTGAAGATGCAAACTCAGTTTTAGTTGATGGCCCAGGACTGAAGGGGTCATGCAAAGGAGCTGAGGCTTGGCATCATGAAGAGAGCCTGTGATAGGCTATTGATGAAGCCTACTTGCAAGGGAAGAGCCCAGGATATTGGATATGCCAGTACCATGGGATGATTACCAAAAACAGCAGCAGCAGTGGAGTCAGCCAGAGCCCAGAGTGCCACAGAGTGCAGAGCTGGGGAAGTGATACCAGCCCTTTGCAGGAGCACAGAAGATCATGTGTGGATCTCAGACATTGAGAAAGAAGCTGTAGCATTGAAGTTGCCTTGGAGACCCCAAGATGTTCAGATGCCAGGGCAGTGTGCTGTCTGCTGAGGAAAGCTGATATCAGGGATCTGAATCAGCCCAGGAGAAATAAGTTTGCTGCAGTCAACAAAAATGGAAAAGGAGTTAAAGATCTGAAGACTGCTTTGACATCAGCCATGGAGGTATAGAGTTGGGAGTTTGCCCAGATAGTTTCCTGTCTTGCTTTGGCAATTACAGTTAAGTGATTGGATGAATCTCAGAAGAGACTTTGAACTTTGGACTTTTAACATTGTTGACTATGGATATTTTGGAAGTTGGACTAAATGTATTTTGCATTATGTTATGTTTAGGTATGGCCCCCATAGACAAACCTATGGGGGCCAGGGAGAGGAAGTGATGGTTTGTATATACTTGGCCCAGGGAGTGGCACTATTAGAAGGTTGGAGAATGTATGTTGGGTAGGTATGTCACTGTGGCTTTAAGACCCTCATCCTATCTGCCTGGAAGCCAGTATTCTGTTGGCAGCCTTCAGATGAAGATGTTGAACTCTTAGTTCCTCCTGCACTATGCTTGCCTGGATGCTGTCATGTTCTCTTCTTGATGATAATAAAGTGAACCTCTGAACCTGTAAGCCAACCCCAATTAAATGTTGTCCTCATAAGTGTTGCCATGGTCATTGTGTCTGCTCACAGCAGTAAAACCCTAAGACAGTGGTACAGTTGAGTCTTGAGATAGATCAATTCAAAACTTTCTGAGGCATCCATAGTGGCTGTACAAGTTTGCATTCCCACTAGAAAAGGAGGAATGTTCCTTACTGGCCTTTTTGGGTGTCAACTTGGCACAAGCTGGAGTTATAGAGAAAGGAGCCTCCCTTGAGGAAATGCCTCCATGAGATCCAGCTATAAGGCATTTCCTCAATTTGTGATCAAGAGTGGGAGGGCCCCTTGTGAGTGATACCATTCCTAGGCTGGTAGTCTTGGGTTCTATAAGAAAGCAAGCCGAGCAAGCTAGGAGAAGCAAGCCACTAAGTAACACATCTCCATGGCCTCTACATTAGCTCCTGCTTCCTAACCTTCTTGAATTCCAGTCTTGACTTCCTTTGGTGATGAACAGCAACGTGGAACATGTAAACTGAATAAACCCTTTCCTCCCCAACTTGATTCTTGGTCATGATGTTTTGTGTAGGAATAGAAACTCTAAGAGTTCCTCCTGCTCCACATCCTCACCAGCACAAGATGCCACTTGTATTATTATTCTTAGCCATTCTGACAGGTGTAAGATGGATTCTCAAAGTAGTTTTGATTTGCATTTCCCTGATGGCTAAGGACATCGAATATTATATGTGGATATATAGGCATATCCACACTGTTTGTATCATACTCGTATTATTTTACATTCTTGCTAACAGATTGGAAAAGATCTCAACTTTTCCACATCTGTCCTGGTTAAATTTTCACCAATGTGACTCAAGCTAGAGTTAACTGGAAAAAAGGGTAGAATTCGGAAATTGCATCCTAAGATTGTCCTGTGGAACATTTGTTTTTTTAAACAAATGATCGTTGTGGGTGGTGCTATTCCTGGGCAGGTGGTCCTGGATACTATAAGAAAGCAGACTGAGAAAGCCATGGGAGCAAGCAGTTCTTTTGCATGGCCTTTGTATCAGTTCTTGTCTCCAGATCCCTACCCTGATTGAGTTTCTGTGCTAACTTCCCTCAGTGGTGGAATGTTATTTGGAGGTGTAAGATGAAGTAAACCCTTTCCTATCCAAATTGTATTTGGTCATGTTGTTCCAGCCTAGCAATAGAAACCATAGGTAAGACAACTTCCAGTGGACACTTTTCTATGGAATTTCAATCTGAGGGAGGGGGTAATGTAGGCACCACAGTTTCTGAGTTCAAATATGTTACAAAGACACATTTTATTTTATTATTTTATTTAAGATACATTTCAAAGCTTAATTTAGAATTCTTGAGCTTTTACTCAAATAACCTCTGGTAGTTTGAGCTGTGTCTCTTATAGCCTCATGGTCATGTTATTGGTCCCTACCTGGTGGACATATTTAGGGAGATTTAGAAGATGTGGCCTTGGTGGTACAAGTGTGTAACTAGGTGCAGACCTATGTCCTATTTACTCTCTGCTTCCTGCTTGTGGTAGGAGATGAAATCTCTCAGCTTCTTGCATCTATTGCCATGACTACCATTTTCTGTCAAGCCTTCTCACCATAACAGACTCTTATTTCTACACAACTGTAAGCAAAACTGAAGTCTTTCTTCTATAACTCACTCTAGTCATGATGTTTTATTACAACAAAAATAAGTAACAAAAACAATCCAGAAAAAATTCCATAATATGTGATCAAATGATTTCTAACAAGAATGTGCCATAGCTAAAATTTTTCTCTCCAGAAATTGTGTGAGTAAGTAGATTATTAACTTGTTTTATATTATATACAGCAGTCAAATCACTGTAGGTTAGTAATATGAAAACAAGGCATGAAACCATGGAAGTCTGAAAGAACACACACAGAAAGTCTTGACATTGAGTTTGACTGTGATTTAATGAAAACACTCAATTAAATGTTTATATACCCTAAATTTATATGTTAAAACATAATTCTCCAGTGTAAGTGTGATTTTGTGAATTGGGATGTGAAACATTTTGGAGGTGATTAGATCATGAGATTAGTATACTTATAATAGAAAGTCCCCAAAAGATCTATCACCACTGTTGGCCATGTGAGATTCTTTATGTGGAATAAATTTACAGAAGAACATGGTCATCCATGCAATAGGGTCTTCAGAGACACCAAACAGGTCAGTCCTCTGTCTAAGACTTCCTAGTCTCCAGAATTATGGGAAATAACTTTCTGCCATTATAAGTTCCAGCATACAATATTTCCTACAGCATCCTCAACAGATTATGTTGGTTGGTATTTGTCAGCTTGATACAGATCTAGACATATCTGGGGAGAAGAATCTCAATTGAGAAATGTCTCTAGTAGGTTGCCTGCAAGCGAGTCTATCAGATTTTTTTTTAAAATTAATGATTGATATAGGAGAGCCCAGACATCATGGATGATGCCACCCATGGCCAGGTAGTCTTGGGTGGTATAGCAAGCAGGCTAAGCAAGCCAGTAAGCACTCCTTCTCTAAGGATTCTGCTTCAGTTCCCGGCTCCAGCTTTTTCCCTGACTTTCTTTGATGATGTAGAAATGGAAGCAGAAATAAACCATTTTCTCACCCAAGTTGCTTTTGGTCATGGTATTTGTTTTTATCACAGCCATAGAAACTAAATAAGACACAGACTTAGGCAATAAATATGACATCCAAAATATAAATAACAAAATGCAAAGAAACAAATAGAACTGTCTCAAACTAAAAGCTTCTGCCTAGCTAGCAGAGTAAATTAGAAACAACAAAATAAAACAACAAACTATAGAATATGAAGCATATTGACAAACCAAGTGTTAGATAAGTGATTACTCTCTAAAGTACATGAGGGAATTACTACAATTTGGCAGGAAAATTAGTAGCCAGATTGAAAATAAACTAGGCAGCATCGCCAGTGGTTGTGTGAGTGTAGGAGAGCTGGCCTTGCCCCTCCTTGGTTGCTGCACAACTCTCCTCAGTTGATGGCTTCTGGTGGGGATGGATGTGGAAAAAGACCCAGATTCCCTTGCGGGGTTGGCCACTGAGAGTGCGACAATGCTCCAGGGAGCATATGAACAACACAAAATGGCTTGTTTTTCTTTCTTTTCTTCTTTTTTTATTTTATTTTTTTGAGGGGAAGGGAGATCACTGGGGAAAGGGGTAGATGTGGGAGCACAGGAAGGTTGCATGATATGAAATTCCCAAATAATAAATAAAGAGATGAACTAGGTACTTAAGTAGATCTTTCATTAGAGGACTAATGTTTAGAAAGTTTGGGAAGAAGTTCTGTATTAGTAGCCATCAAGTGAACACTAATGAGAAGTACAGTGGACCCTTTTTGTATTAGGCTACACTGATAACAATATGCTAACACAGGATCTCAGTTGGTTTTAATTCATTAATTTGGGTGGAATGTAAGATATTTTGTTTAACATAAATTGGGAGTTATCTTTGGCATCTGGAGACTAAAGCACACCCTAATAAGTAGATTTGCCAATTTTCCTTCTACCATTGGTGCTCAGTTCATATCCATGTCTACATAAAAGCGGAAACTGTCACTTCACTCTTCCACTTATTCCTGCAGCATCTCAAGTATCAAAATTGATTTTCTTAAAATGCTAATTTTTAAAAACAGCAGAGATAAGATTCAAGGATGCTTGCTTAGAGGAGGTTTATTTACAAGGGAAAAGACTTATCCTTTGAAAATTATTATCATAATTATCAGTAAGAACCCAATTCTATGTTTATTATTAAGGCAAAGTCCCCATTAGGCTAACGCAAGACGGATGTTGATTACAGTGGGATATCTGACTGAACAGGCTCTGTAAACAGCTTCAAAATGTCAGTCAGGGAATCAGAAGGGCAGAGGCTATTCTGTGGCTTCATTCAGTGGTTATGTATGTATTTATTTTCAGAATTGTGGAAGACTTCCTCTTGACATCTTCCATTTTCCTTGTGCAGGTAACTGTTCTGGATAACTTAGAAGTAATATTTAGCACTTGAAGATCACTTACGTGAAAATGGCTTAGATGTCCAAGGAGCTACATCAACTCAATGAATATGTTGAGAGTCATTGAATCACATACTCCCTGAGTTAAAGTTGTTTGTTCCCAATTCACACTGATGAGGAATTCTACCCCATTGTCACCTCGCCATAATGTCTTCCATCTCACACCGGGAAAATTGGTGACCCGCAATGACAGCCCACTTCAGCCTGTTTCCTGTCACCCCTGTCTTCATTTGTACAGCTTGACTCTGTGCCTTCAGGCCATGCAAAAGCTTTGAAAGTAGGTAATGAGAGTGCTATGTAGTTTAAATCATGCAAAACCATTAAATCTTTCAATACAGTAAACACTTGACTTTTAAAAGCTTTATTCCCAAGTGTGTCATATGCTCAAGACACAAACATTTTGCCATAGAACATAATTTCTCCCCTAAAATGTATTAAGTCCTCAAGTAGAAAATTAAAGTCCTTTACCACTGTTTCTATGTGCTTGACACTTATCTCTAAGATCTTTGTAGAACATTTTATAGTACTTCCAATGCAACATTTTTTTCATTCCTTTACTAAATCTACAAACATTTTTGGAGATAGTTTGGAGATAGTTAGTTTTAAGTTCTGGGCACTTTGTAGAAGAGAATGTATTTAATCTCTGGCTTTAGTTGCCATACTGGCTGATTTTGTGCCAACTTGACACAAGTTGGATTTATCACAGAGAAAGGAGCTTCGGTTGAGAAAATGTCTCCATGAGATTCGGCTGTAAGGCTTTTTCTTAATTGGTGATCAAGGGTGAAGACCCCTTGTGGGTGATACCATTCCTGGGCTGGTAATCTTGGGTTCTATAAGAGAGCATGCTGAGCATGCCAGGAGAAGCAAGCCAGTAAGGAACATCTCTCCATAGCCTCTGTGTCAGCTCCTGCTTCCTGACCTGCTTGAGTTCCAGTCCTGACTTCCTTTGGTGATCAACAGCAATGTGGAAGTAAGCTGAATAAGCCCTTTCCTCTTGCTTCTTGGTCATGATGTTTGTGCAGGAATTGAAACCCTGACAATGACAGTTACTATGTGTCAAGAGAAGGGTCAGCCAGTAGACAAATAAAGAAAGAGAAATTGAACCAAGTACAAAGGTGATGTGTTGTTGAGGATGACGTTTTTGAAAAAGTTGCATCTAAGCTGAAACTTGACTGAGTTGGTCAATTAAAAAGACAAAGGAAAAATATTTTCAGTGGGGCAAAATGCAGTCATGAAGTCCTGGAGACTAAACAATAACCATGAAATATTGACGGTTGAGTTTTATCAGATAGGTAAAGTCTAGAGTGTGTCAGGTATTTGGAGGCCATTGTTATGAGACAGGGACTGTTCTTAAAAAGTAGGAATCCTTGCTGCAGTGAAGCCAGGGTAGACCCAGGCTGTGGGCTCGTTGATTGTATGGTTGCGGACTGACTCTCTGAGATGCTAGTGGACTGCTCAGGGACCACTAACTACTAGCTAAGATCTGCAAATCTGAGCTCAGAGGGCAGGCTCAGGATGGAAATAAATTCAAGGAGCACAGAGATGGAGTGTAAAAATAAAGGCCACTGAAAATATCAGCTAAGAGAAGGAAAAGGAAAAGGAAGATGTGGGACTGAAGCCTGAGGAAGGGCAACAACTAAAGCCCAAAGAGAAAGAATGGGCCACAATAGATTGAGAAGGAAAGGTGACAAGGAGTTAGAAGGATATCCAAGAAGACCACAGAAGTGTGGGTGAAATAATCATTGAGATGAGGTGGGCAGAAGAGAGCAATGGTGTATCTACTTTACTGAATGCTGGGAGGAGATTGGTTTGGAATTTTCTAAACCATAGCATCAGATCAAAATTCAATACCTTATTCCCTTACTTAAGACTAGGTGAGTCAATGAACACTGAAGGGAAAGCCCTTCATCTGTTGTTCTTTATGAGTTCTGACTGCCATTGAATTCTCTGGCTCATTCTTACAATTCTGTTTTGCTGTCATCTACAGAATCTAAAATATTCAAAAATCACCACTTTTCAAATGTGAATCTACTTTAGACGTAGTTTATTATTTTTGAAAATTATCTATGTTCATTTTAAAACATATTAGCTCTTCACCTTCAATGGATTTGAATTGCAGTATTGTAAGAGCCTTGGAATATTAAGCTTATCAGAAAGTTAGGACAAGTTTTCCCTAGAGCATAGAGAGTAGTTTTAAATTCAAAGTGGAAAAAAATTCCATATCTTAAAATAGAAGCAATTTTTTTTCTCTGTTTCACATTCTTTCAAGATATCCACAATCCTTTTTAAACTCTCTATTTATTATTAAATACAAGCAATTTAGCTCCTTTGTAAGGTTATGCAAATAACTCATCCAGAATAGCATTTAACATGCAGTTCTTATATCCACAGGAATGTTTTGTATAAAGTTGTTTTAAAAAGATTCAAATCTTTATAATTAGGAAGGGAAAATATATTAATAGGAATAAAGGGATACTCTGCTAATCTTCCATATGTAAATTAGCTTATAATTTTCATCATTTGCTTTAGAAGCTACAGAACAATGAAACCTTTATTCTTCAATATTGCTGTTTCTCTCATGCTGGAAAGTCTGTGCTTCCCGTCCGTAAGGACAAATAGGAACTTATTTTAGTTTGTTGGGAAGAGATGGTTGGGTAAGTTCTTAGTGAGTGGCAATCTCAGGACACACTGAAAAGCTGACTCTATTGCATTCTCATGTCCTGGTTTGTTTTGCTAGTGGCCTGAATTCCACCCACATTTACCAGATCCTTCAGTCTTCCTACCCTTGCCCCAATCTTTATATAGAGGATACATTTATTCATCAGCTTTCTTGTCACCATGATCATGTATCTGGCACAAGCAATGTGTAAGAGGTAAGACTTAACATTTGAAATGTAAATAAAGAAAATGTCCAATTTTAAAGAAAAGAGGTAAGACTTATTTAGGTTCACTATTTAAAAGGGTTCATTTCAAGGCCTCACAAGTGGTAGGGCAGCCTAGACAGGATCCTCTCTACCTCCGTCTATACCTAGGAGTGAAGGTGGTAGATCCACAGCCCTCTCTGCCCCTTCCCTGCAAGCAGAGGGCTTGAATTCAGGGAGTGCTCTAACCCAGGCACTCAGGTGAGATCCGCCATTTTCTCTCTAGTGGCTTTCTAAGGTGGGACCAGCTGGGAGGCACATGCCTCACAATTGGCAGGGCAGCCTGGTCAGGATCCTTTCTACCTCAGACCATACCTAGGAGGGACAACAGATCCTCACCCCTCTCTGTACTTTTCCGGCAAGTGGAGATCCTGACTCCAGGGTGTACTCTGACCTCAAGACTCAGGACGGACAACTGATCCACAGCCATCTGCACTCAGGTTTTACCAGAGGAGAGCTGATCTCCCAGAAGTGCTGACACAGACTTACAGACCCACAGGAGGAACAAGCTCTAGTCAGAGACAGCAAGAACATCTAACACCAGAAGTAGAAACAGATAAGAAATCACAAAGAGAGACAACTCTGAAGTTAAAAATCCTAGGAAAGAAGTCAGGAAACATAGATGCAAGCATCACAAACAGAATACAAGAGATAGAAGAGAGAATCTCAGGCTCAGAAGATAACATAGAAAACATCGACACAACAGTCAAAGAAGACACAAAATGCAAAAAGATCCTAAACCAAAACATTCAGGAAATCCAGGACACAATGAGAAGACCAAACTTAAGGATACTATGTATAGAAGAGAGTGAAGACCTCCAAATTAAAGGACCAGTAAATATCTTCAACAAAATTATAGAAGAAAACTTCCCTAACTTAAAGAAAGAGATGCCCATGAACATACAAGAAGCCTACAGAACTCCAAATAGACTGGACCAGAAAAGAAATTCCTCCTGCCACATAATAGTCAAAACACCAAATGCACAAAACAAAGAAAGAATATTAAAAGCAGTAAGGGAAAAAGGCCAAGTAACCTATAAAGGCAGGCCTATCAGAATTATACCAGACTTATCACCAAAGACTATGAAAGCTAGAAGATCCTGGGAAGATGTCATACAGACAACACAAATGCCACTTCAGAATACTATACCCAGCAAAGCTCTCAATCACCATAGATGGAGAAACCAAAGTATTCCATGACAAAACCAAATTCACACAATATCTTTCCACAAATCCAGCCCTTCAAAGGGTAATAAATGGAAAACTCTAACACAAGGAGGGGAACTACATCTCTGAAAAAGCAAAAATGTAATCTTCCAACAAAACTAAAAGAAGATAGCCACATGAACAGTTTTCTAACCCTAACAACAAAAATAACAGGAAGCAACAATTACTTTTCCTTAATATCTATTAATATCAATGGAGTCAATTCCCCAATAAAAAGACATAGACTATCGGATTGGGTACATAAACAGGACCCAACATTTTGTTGCATATAGGAAACTCACCTGAGTGACAAAGACAGACACTACCTCAGAATAAAAGGCTAGAAAACAATTCTCCAAGCCAATGGTCCCAAGAAAAAAGCTGGAGGCCATTCTAATATTGAATAAAATCAACTTTCACCCTAAAGTGATCCAAAAAGGAGGGACACTTGATACTCATCAAAGGTATGATCTACCAAGATGAACTCTCAATTCTGAACCTATATGCTCCAAATGCAAGGGCATCTACATTCATAAAAGAAACTTTACTAAAGCTCAAAGCACACATTGCACTGCACACAATAGTAGTGGGAGATTTCAATACCCCACTCTCTGCAATGGACAGATCATGAAACAGAACAAAGGCACAGTGAGACTAACAAAAGTTATGAAACAGATGGATTTAACAGACATCTATAGAACTTTTTATCCTAAAACAAAAGGATATACCTTCTTCTCAGCACCTCATGGTACCTTCTCCAAAATTGACCATATAATTGGTCACAAATCAGGCCTCAACAGATACAAGAAGATTGAAATAATTCCTTGTATCCTATCAGATTGCCATAGACTAAGGCTGCTCCTCAATAACAACATAAACAATAACAACATAAACAATACAACGCCCACATACATGTGGAAGCTCAACAACACTCTACTCAATGATAACTTGGTCAAGGAAGAAATAAAGAAAGAAATTAAAGACTTTCTAGAGTTTAATGAAAATGAAGCCACAACATACCCAAACTTATGGGACACAATGAGAGCAGACCTAAGAGGAAAACTAATACCTTTAAGTGCCTCCAAAAGAAACTGGAAAGAGCATACACCAGCAATTTGACAGCACATGTGAAAGCTCTAGAACAATAAGAAGCAAATTCACCCAACAGGAATGAAGGGCAGGAAATAATCAAACTCAGGGCTGAAATCAACCAAATAGAAACAAAAAGAACTATACAAAGAATCAACCAAACCAGGAGCTGGTTCTTTGAGAAGAATCAACAAAATAGATAAACCCTTAGCCAGACTAACTAGATGGCACAGAGACAGTATCCTAATTAACAAGATCAGAAATGAAAAGGGAGACATAACAACAGACATTAAGGAAATCCAAAAAATCATGAGATCCTACTACAAAAGCCTATATTCAACAAAACTGGAAAACCTGGATGAAATGGACAATTTTCTAGACAGATACCAGGTACCAAGGTTAAATCAAGATCAGATCAATGATCTAAACAGTCCCATATCTGCTAATGAAATAGAAACCATCATTAATACTCTCCCAACCAAAAAAACGCCCAGGACCAAATGGGTTTAGTGCAGAGTTTTATCAAACCTTCAAAGAAGACCTAATACCAATACTCCTCAAATTATTCCACAAAATGGAAACAGAAGGTACTCTACCCAATTCGTTCTATGAAGCCACAATTATTCCTATACCTAAACCACACAAAGACCTAACAAAGAAAGAAAACTTCAGATCAATTTCCCTTATGAATATCGATGCAAAAATACTCAATAAAATTCTTGCAAACCAAATTAAAGAACAGATCAAAGTGATAATCCACCATGATCAAATAGGCTTCATCCCAGGCTTGCAGGGATGGTTCAATATTCAGAAATCCATCAATGTAATTCACTATATAAACAAACTCAAGGCAAAAAAACCATATGATCATCTCATTAGATGCTAAGAAAGCATTTGACAAAATCCAATATCCCTTCATGTTAAAAGTCTTGGAAAGATAAGGAATTCAAGGCCCATACTTAAACATAGTAAAAGCAATATACAGAAAACCAGTAGCCAA
>NW_022196915.1:73254200-73255115 GCF_008632895.1 Mastomys coucha
AGAAAGAGCAATTTGCAAATTCATCTAGAATAACAAAAAACCTAGGATAGGGAAAACTATTCTCAACAGTAAAGGACTTTCTGGTGGAATCACCATCCTGGACCTTAAGCTGTACTACAGAGCAATTGTGATAAAAACTCCATGGTATTGGTACAGTGACAGACAGGTAAATCAATGGAACAGAATTGAAGAGCCAGAAATGAACCCACAAACCTATGGCCACTTGATCTTTGACAAAGGAGCTAAAACCATACAGTGGAAAAAAAGACAGCATTTTCAACAAATGGGGCTGGCTCAGCTGGCGGTTAGCATGTAGAAGAATGCAAATTGATCCATTCCTATCTCCTTTTACAAAGCTCAAGTCCAAGTGGATCAAGGAACTCCACATAAAACCAGATACACTGAAACTAATAGATAAGAAAGTGGGGAAGACCCTTGAGCACATAGGCATAGGGGAAGATTTCCTGAACAGAACACCAATAGCTTATGTTCTAAGATCAAGAATTGACAAATGGGACCTCATAAAATTGCAAAGCTTCTGTAAGGCAAAAGACACTGTCAATAGGACAAAACGGCAACTAACAAATTGGGAAAAGATCTTTACCAACCCTATATCTGATAGAGGGCTAATATACAATGTATACAAAGAACTTAAGAAGTTAGACTCCAGAGAACCAAATTACCCTATTAAAAAATTGGGTACAGGGCTAAACAAAGAATTCTCAACTGATGAATACCAAATGGCTGTGAAGCACCTAAAGAAATGTTCAACATCCTTAGTCATCAGGGAAATGCAAATCAAAACATCCCTGAGATTCCACCTCATACCAGTCAGAATGGCTAAGACTAAAAACTCAGGTGACAGCAGATGCTGGAGAGGTTGTGGAGAAAGAGGAACACTCCTTCATTGCTGGT
>NW_022196915.1:73258148-73266604 GCF_008632895.1 Mastomys coucha
TTTGGAGGGGAAACTGGGAATGGAGAAATTTACATGTAAATAAAGAAAATATCTAATAAAAAAAATTACCTATCTCAATATCATTAGAAAATTTATAGGGAATTGCTCACTTCTTTGATAGGCTCTCTTTCTACTGAAAGAGACTGCATATCTATATAAAAGTCTTTATATACTTTTGAAAAGAATCCTGTAGGCTGCAGATGGGTGACGGTTAGCCATATAGCTAGTATTGACTAGGTTCTTCCCAGTCTGATTGCTCTTACGTAGCATGATATTTTTGTTAAGGGTTTCATAAATATAAGGCATAGTCCTGGGAATTCACAAGGGCTCTGAGAGATTTCAAACCAAGCCAGACTGGAAACTATTATAAGGATTTAGCTGCTGAGCCTAGAAGTGACAAAATGACTTCTGAAAAGGCACCTTCAATAGACATATATTTAAATAGGATTCTTACAGTTGCCATGTAGTAGCACTAAGAGGTATAAGAAATGTGTAAAGGATGTATGATCCTCCTTCAGCAAACGTCTAGAAAACGACCAGTTATCAGGGAGAACTCTGGCAAACTAGATAAAAGGTGAAAATAGCACCTGTTCATTGCGAAGATGTTACTTTCTGGTGGCAAAATGGATGTTCATGCTGACATTCATTTAGGTCATGATAAACTCAACGGAGGCCAGTACACAGCATTCGACAAGAGAAAGGAGGGAGGCATCCTACAACCATCTCTGGAGCCAAAGAGGGCTTTAAGGACAGCTGCTTTCCCTCCGTTCTTACTGCCACCAGCCCATCTGAAATGCAGGTGTCTTTCCCTAGAAAGTCTCCAACTTCCTGGCCACATCTTTTCTGCAGCCAAAGTTATAGCTCTCAAAAGGAAATTATTTTCTCACTAAAAAGGCCTTCAATGGCTTTCTATTATGTCCTAAAGTCCAAACCCTTAATCTCACTGCTGCTTTATTCCTGATCTTTACTTGAATTTCCCTAAGTTGCCATTTCTTTCATCTTTTGTTTTTTTTTTTTTACATGTAAAACTCTCTGCCTAAAATAACTTGCCCTTGCTCAAAATCCATGCATGTAAGTATAAAAAAAGACAGGTGTGTATGCTTATGAACACACACACACACTCACACACACTCACACACACTCACATACACTACAAACCTCCTTCTCCACATACTCTCCATTTCTCTTCTGAGCTATCATTGCTGATTTTTTTTCCTTTCTTCTTGGCCACATCTCATTTTCATCTATCAAACCTACCAGATGAAGCCACAAGCAAATGGAAAGGACTTCGAGAGGCCATCCTTTTTAGTAGCCTAGCAGGCAACTAGATGCTGGGTCACGTTTACCGGAGCTTTCACTGACCGTTGCTTGTAAAGAGGGATGTCTTTCTCACAGCTGTTATCTCACACACTAGTCCTCTCATCCCTGGATTAGGTCACCTATGAAGCTGAGTAGACAATAGACAGATGCAGTCATTCCTATCCACAGCCTTGGAAATTCCCTTGGGAGAATGTGAGCCAACAATGGCAAAGCTCTTACCTGAAAAGTACTTCTTTCTATTTCTTCTCTAAATTATGCAAGTGTCAGTAATATCAGAAACCCTTCACATTTAGGGCTAAGACCTTACTGCCTCTCACATTCCATTGCCCACTTTTTGCTCACAAAGAAACGGAGGCCCAGGGAAGGACAGTGAGATGCTCTTAGCCTCAAACGTTACAGATTTGTTCTCCATTGACCTTTCTCCCAGATCGCATGCCCTCACAAACAAGGTTCGAAGAGTTAATTGGGTAATTTGAACTTTGTAATACTCTTCTTGTGTATAATTATTTTAGATAAGAGTTCTCCAGAGAGAATATCTTTCTAAAAAAAAAATAAAAAACAGACCAACTAGTGCAATTAAACCTGTTATGCCAAGACCTCTAAGAGATTAATTCAGTTTGGGGTCTTTTTTCTATGCTCCAATAACCAAGAATGAAGCGTTGGGATATATTTTGTCTTAAAAACAAGGCTTTACACTGTTAAGGAGTGTAGCTGAACTTTTGGTTACACCCGTCTCCACCTCTATTCCACCCTTCGAAACCATCAACACTAGGTAGGAGAGAAAGAAGGCTAGAGAGGAAAAGGGATATTGATATTATTAGACTACTTCCTAATGATAAGTAATACAAATTCCTTGGGAAAAGTTTGATCTTTGCTGCTCGGGTATCTAATTTCTTCTAGTCTTTTAGTGCACGGCCACTTGACAAACTACAATACCAGCAACTGACAGTATCTAACTATCTACCAACCAGCCAACCCTATCAAGGCTGTAGCATTTATATATACTCTGAGAAGTCCCCAGAATTCTAAACACCATACATTACAAACCATCTGTAGCTGGCAAAACCACACCCCTGCTAGATCATGAGGCAAATCATTGTCAGCTGCTATGGACAATCTAAAGCAGCCTCATATCCCACACCTGGGATTAAAACAGAGACATATTCCTATAATATTTTTGTGTTTTGGAAGAAATCAAAATTTTCACTACAAAGGAGGGCAATGTGTTTAGTAGTTCACTGGAGTTGAGTTTTTTCCCTTTTGTGTTCTTACAGTTGAAGATGCCTCTGAGCTCATTTAAGTTTCTCTTATTACTGTTGTTGCAAGTATTGTGCAAGTAATTAGTGTTACATCCACACTAAACTCCCACCAAAAAGGCTATGGTTCAAGAGTGTGATATTAAATTTCCATCATCTAAATTTTTGTCAGTCGTGTGATTGGAAGAGGAACTCACCATGAGAATGTAGATTCTAGCCATTATTCCAAAGCCTTATTAAGGCAGCTTCAAACCCTACACCCACACTCTTTTCCGATGATACAATCCCAAGGATTCAGGTTATTTTAACTAACAAGAATTGATTGTGAAAAACCCATACAGGAACAAGGGTAACAAGTATGTCAGAGAATTAAGAGATTTGTCTCGAAGCCTTATGGGGGAGGCCTGTGTTCTGAGTCTGCGATATCATTTATACCATGCTGAATATCAAATCCACAGGTTCCATATTAATCAAGGACTCTATCACTGAAGTATGTCCTGGCCCCAGTACTTTGCTATTAACTCCATGTAGCTTCTCTTTCTTGTTGTTTCTGAGGAATTTCTCTCTATTTGCCCATTTTCTCCTTTATGACTCTGGCTTTATTAGCATGCCCACTCATTTATAACCTTTAATGTCTCATGCCCTCTGCAGATGGCTTTCTTTTTTTCTCCTTTCGCCTTCAGCCCCCCTTTTAATGGTTCAACTCTTGAGTTTTTATTTCACTTTTAAATTCCTGAGAGAAAACTCTCATTGCCCTACCTAATTAACATCATCCTTTTAAGGACAAAGCTGTTATGTCAAACACATAAATAATCCTCTGGATAGCCACTTACTAGGCTGGTGTTTCATTTCCTTATTCTAAGGGATGGTGTGGCACGGAACACTTAAAGGACAATCTAGATCTACCTTCCCTGACATGGCTAGACATGGAGACCTCTCTTAGAGTTGGCTAACTTCAGCCAATTGAATCCAAGTCTCTCAAGGAGTGTAGATTGCAGTCTTTCCCTCAATCCTGTGATGTGATGAAGTGAATGTTGCCCCTCTATGTAAGTAATTGACTGTGAGCTCCTCTTAACTCCCACCCAACAGAGCTTCCACATCCCTGTAGAGAGAAACGGGTAGACTAAAAATAATGGGGTGCATCATCAATTGTTTTTCTTATTTCTGTGACCGAATGCCTGAAATAGCTTAGGAGAAGAAGGACTCATTTTTTGGCTTTCAGTTTGGGGGATGCAGCCCATCATTGTGGAGAAAGCCTGGGGGCAAAGGTATGAGGCAAGGTACCACATTGTGCCTCAGATAGAAAAAAGGGGGGTGAATGGGGGGTGCTCAGCTCACATTCTCCTTTGTATTCAGTCCAGCCCCCTAACCTATGGGATGGTGCTGTCCACAAGTAGGGAAAACCGAGGGTTTTCCCACCTCGGTCTAGAAACTCCGTCATAGACAGACTCGGGTGTTTATCTCCTAGATGATTCTAGATCCTGTCAAGTTGATAACCAATAGCAACCATCACAGAATACTTTTAGATTCTTGTGTGTTTAACTGAATTCTATGCACTCATTTAGGCAGCACAGAAAACTAGATGTAATATTTTTTGTATTGTAGATGTAATCATTTATAATATTAAATTATAAGTACATATTGTCATGTAATCTAGTTTCAGAAAAAAGTTATTGCCTTAAAACCTGCTTTATGATATTTTGGATATTGAAATATGATACATCTGTGTCTGGCTATCTCTGTGAACAGAGGTTACAGGCGAGTCATTCCTGACTATACAAAGTAGCCATCATTACTACGTGTAGTTCAAACTGGAGAGACAATATACATTACACATGGGAAAAACTTGCATTTTAGCATCTTCAGAATGCTATTAAATATCTTAGAGATATCTATAAAGAAAACTGTGTCCTAGAGCTTGAAGTAGAAAATGATTGGAAAAAAGCAGAAATAGAGTTAGTATTTTTTTCAAAAGGGAGCTGTATCATCCCATAAATCTTGGAAAAGAAGTTTTCTTGGGCTCTGCTCTAAGCATTCAAATGCTTCCCAGGAGTGAATTGACCTTAAATTAACATTTATAGAGTTTAGCTGACACCGACTTTTGTAGTTTAGTGGAAGGTTTAATGTTGAAGAAGGTAAGCTGTCCAAATTGGTATTGTATATTAAGTTTTGAATAAGGGTGCATTTCAACAACCGCCACCATTTTCATTTATTTCCCCCTCTAGAACAATAATAACAATTGGTAAAATATATGAAATGCATTTTCCATCATGAATAATGCATTTTTATATGTTAACCTCACAGAAGCAAGATTAGCTCAACAGTAACAGCAGCATTCATACAGCCTTCTTCAGAAAAGGTCTACAGGGCAGTCTGCACTCCATGACCTTGGCCGTGTTGTTTGCTGTAGAGTCTATGATGTAAACACAGTTTGTAAGATGTATTAACCAAACACTAAAATAGTAAAGAGGGCCCTTGAAATCCATGTTGTGATATATAAGTAGTATCACAGATCAAACGGAAATGAGGGAGACTTCAGTCTGTTTCAGACCATGAGCATATTCTCAATGGAGCATGGGTATCCAGAGAGTAATGCAAGAAGTATGAAGATGGCTTTGTAATGCTGCTGAGGTGGCCCTTGGTTGTATTGCAGTTAAAGACAATCTTCACACAGCACACACACACACACACACACACACACACACACACACACACACACACCAGTGTAGAGCATATATTCCTACAGTACATACACTTCACTTACAAAAATATGTGGTGTAAATACATAGAGGGAAATTCCCACCTTCCAGTGTGTAATTCTGTCAGAATAACAATGACTTTACCTCTAGAAAATATGCCTAAATATCTGTAAGTGAATAGAAAATCCCTCTTATTGGGCACAAATGTATTAATTAAGTTTATCAAACAGGTAGAGTGACATATATGACATCTTATTAGTTACTGCTACAGATTATTGATTAATGAAAAGGGTTCATACCACACATCCTTTAGTGTCCCTTACTGGCATTCAGAGTATTGTTCCAACTCAGTAGAAATCCCATGGTCCTGGGCTACAGGTAACTTGCAAAAAGTGACTGTTTTACAAATCATTCTGTTTATTTTGTGCCTCACTTAGTGCAATCACATAAATGAGGGTAAGAAACACATGATCTTTTATCAACCTAGCAAATGTCATTAAACTTTAGAGAAAAATGCTATGCTTGTACAAACATTCAGGAAATTATTATTATTCCAAGTATTTCTGTGTTTTCTCTAAAACCTTCACAGTTACAGCATCATTTAACTAAAATGACTGAAGCCAAGCTGCTAAATACTTGTTTCCTTAAGACTAAAGAACATACAGCATATATACCAAATTAGGTATTTGTTGAAATGAATAGTCAAGTCAGAGTCAAACACACTTGCATATACCTCTTCATACATGATCAGCTAAGCTGGCAGCGTTTGCATGTGGCAGTTTTCCAAGCCCCAGGGGGAGAGTAGAATGATTAAAGTGTTTCTTGGACAGGCTTCGTTGGTCTTTAAAAAGGGGGAAAATCTAGTTAACATCTGGTTGTGATACATTATTGAAATGCATTCCAGACACTGCTTCCTTTCGTCAAACAGCTGGAATCCTAACCCTCATCATCTACCTTCTCTGGTGTTTATAAAACAAAAAAAGCATGAACAGCAAAGAAACCTGCCCACTTTATAAATGCTGTTTCTGTTCCAGGTGTGCAGTATAAAATTTCATGTGTTGTTTGTAGTTGGGGTACAGAGAGACATACAACTGATAAGTTGTATGTTAAAAATTAGAGAGTAAGATGCAGGCTGCTTTATTGTTCTACTTTATATCATATGTGTATATACATGCATGTATTTATACATATGCATATGAATATTACATATGCTTATAGAGGAGATATGTTATTTGAGACAGGATAATGCTAGTCTGAGACACAATATGTCACCAAACTGATTTCCAACTTACAATCCTCTTGTCTTTGCCTCCCAAATGTTGGAACTATAGATGTATGTCACTGTGTTTGGCCTAATGTGATAGTTAATATTTTCACTTTCATAGGATCTAGGAATATATAGGAAAGAACTCTTTGAACATGACAGGAGGGAATTGACAAGATTAGGTTAATTAAGGTGGGAAGGCCTATATAGACGTGTAGATTGCACCATCCTATGGCTGGGGTCTTGGACTGAATAAAAGACAGAAAAGCAAATTGACACTAACGTCATCTCTCTGTGTCACATCCTGAGATCACCATAAGCTCTGACCACCATGTCTCCTCTGCAGTAATGAACTGTAAGGCTTTCAAACCCTGAGCAAAAATAAACCCTTACTTCCCTAAGTTGCTCTTTGTAAGTTTTTGGTCCCAAAGAAGAAAAGAGTAACTAATGCACATTATAACTAGTGTTAATAGTTTAGTTGTTATAGTATCTCAGGTTCTGGACAGAAAAATAGGAACAAGAATAAGTATTTCAAGGAAACTGGACAGTGTTTGTGCTGAACTTTGAAGGCTGGAAGATCAGAAAGACAATGCTAATGTAGTGAAGAGAAATAGAATATACTTTTTTTTTTGGTTTGTTTCTGTCTGTCTATCTGCCTTCCTTCCTTCCTTCCTTTCTTCCTTCCTAGATATAGATATAGATATATAAAAATGATTCATAGATATATAGATAGATATATAAAAATGATTCATTACCAGCATGTAGTACATAGTGGAAATTCTGGCATTTGTGAGATAGAGACAGGAGGATACAGAATTCAAAGTCATCCTCAGCTATATGGTAAAAATAAGGCCAGCCTGACCTGCAGAGAAAACAGCAACAGAATGAGAATCATTAAGAAGGATAAGTTCCTACCATTTTGGAGGCTACAAAGTCCGACAACCTGTGCCATCTGACAGCATGAATCCCAGGAAAACTGATTGTATAGTTTTTGTCCAGTGTCAAAATTCTGAGATCTAGGAGTGTCTATTTCTGAGGTCAAGAGAAAATGGTTGACTCAGCTTAAAGAAGAGTGAGAGGTAGAGACAGTGAGAGAGCAAGAGAGTGAGCAAGAGAGAGAGAGAGTCAGAGACAGAGACAGAGAGAAAGAGAGAAAGACAGAGACAGAGAGAAAGAGAGAAAGACAGAGAGAGAGAGAGGGATCTCCTTGTGACACACAAATCATCCTTAAATTGATAATTCTCTCCAGGGGTACAGAATTCTCTCTCCATCCCATGATAAAGCTGTACTATACTAGAGTATGTTTCATTAAGAGTCCTTTACTTTATTGTTATGAGGATGGTGTGTGTGTGTGTGTGTGTGTGTGTGTGTGTGTGTGTGTGTATGTGTACCCTAGCAAAACCCCAAGCTAGCTGATTAGCACATGATTTAATAAAGTAGGGTAGGGTACATGATCTCTTGGAGTAAATTATAATATACTTAATTAAGAAAATTTCTTTCCAGAAATATAACATGGTCAACATTAATTAGTCTATTTAATTTTGCAATATTGTATTAGGATATTATTTATCTTGATTACTAAATTTTTGTCACCCCTTCAAATTTTGTCCCTAGCATCAATCTGATAAATGCTTGATATCAGATCCTAAGGTTTTCTCACTAAGTCAGAGTTTTTATAACAGATCTCTAAATCTAGATGGGGACACAATTCTGTAAATTTGTCTAACAGGACAGAAGTACAAGAACTGCTGTAGTGAACCCAGGAAGTCATATTGGGAGCAGCATGTGGAGGGGGGGAGCACCATGTGGAGGGGAGGAGCAGCATGTGGAGGGGAGGAGCACCATGTGAAGGGGAGGAGCATCATGTGGAGGGGAGGAGCAATATGTGGAGGGGAGGAGCATCATGTGGAGGGGAGG
>NW_022196915.1:73266878-73279796 GCF_008632895.1 Mastomys coucha
AATATGTGGAGGGGAGGAGCAATATGTGGAGGGGAGGAGCATCATGTGGAGGGGAGGAGCAATATGTGGAGGGGAGAAGCATCATGTGGAGGGGAGGAGCATCATGTGGAGGGGAGGAGCATCATGTGGAGAGGAGGAGCAATATGTGGAGGGGAGGAGCAGCATGTGGAGGGGAGGAGCAATATGTGGAGGGGAGGAGCATCATGTGGAAGGGAGGAGCAATATGTGGAGGGGAGGAGCATTATGTGGAGGGGAGGAGCAATATGTGGAGGGGAGGAGCAATATGTGGAGGGGAGGAGCATCATGTGGAGGGGAGGAGCAATATGTGAAGGGGAGGAGCATCATGTGGAGGGGAGGAGCATCATGTGGAGGGGAGGAGCATCATGTGGAGGGGGATATACAGGTGTGTGTTAAAAGACACAAGGACTCCGTGGGACAGCTTGGGGCCACTTCAAATATCTCTATTCTTCAGATCTTCCTCATAAGCTCTGTGTAATTGGTGGAAAAGTGGAGGGAGCTGTTTCCTTGTGGACTAGGCAAGATATCTGCTTTTCAGATGTCTACTTGATAAAGTGAGGTACCAAGCCAGGGCAGGAGTACTCCTCCTGTCCTATGATGAGCACTGTGACTTGTGTTTGAGAAGTGATAGTGGACTGTGGCAATATTCTGGAACAACTCACTTGCTTTGGAAGGAAGCTCTGGGAAGGAGACTGCTTTCTCCTGGAGGGTGCTGGTGCCCTCAAGTGGCTCTGTGGGCTGCAACTGGGCTTAGAAACAGGGAAACAAAAACCTATTCTGAAGCCAGATGAGGGAAGATAAATGGGAGCAAGATTTTCATGGGGCCAAAGGTATGCTGGTGAGCAGAGCAGCCAGTGGATGTACACATGAATCAAGAAAACTTAATGGTTGCCATAGCTAGTGGGACGGGGCAGGCATAGGTGGTCATAGAGTTATTTGTGTTTGAAATTTTGGCAGTTTACAATACTCTAAGCAGTGGCATACAGATGGTTAATGCTCAACAAACTCTAATTACATGACTGCATGAGCCCTAGATCTAAACACTTGGTTCAGGCTGCATTATCAACTGAGAGTAGTTATTGCATTATTATAGCTCCTGACCAATAGCTCAGACTCAGTGCTCAGGCTGAGCTAGTTTATTTCATCTGAACTTTTATGTACAGCTTTATGTATAGCAAAATTACAAAGACAATTGATATGCCCCGACCTGTTCATGTCATTCTATTAGAGTGTATGTAGAGTCACTACCTTGATTAATAAAACACAAATTTAACTAAAGCCTTGTTTGTGTGTCATCTTAAGTGTTTTTAAAATATAGAAAATATATAATTAATTCCCTATAAGTCTCTCTCTGTATAGAAATATATTTGTTGAAAGTTATTAAATGTATATATTATACACACTCCCATACACACATATATATTTTCATATATATATATACATATATATATATACATACATACATATATATGAAAATCCCAATGAGGATTATGCTTATAAACTCTCACTTAACAGGCAAAAATACTCTAAGAAACTGAAGTTTTGCCCAAATAATTAAACAATATCAAGTGGCAAAGGCAGGGATTAGAATTCTGTGCTTGAGTCCCCTCTCCTGTCCTCAGGCTCCATTCTCTCTGCCACTTTACTTCAGCAGAGAAAAAAGTAAACTGCAAGAAAGCAAACTATTTTAACTATGAAAGGTGACCCGAAGAAAAATCATTTCAAGACCAAGTCCGTTGCAGCAAAATTCATTAGCCTCCTCCAGGATGAAAGCTGGTGTCTGGGTGACATTCCAAGGTTACCAATACTTGTCAGTCCAACAACTCGCAGACTATACATGATGGGGAATCTTTGGGGTTTGGCATCAAAGGAGAAAGGATGTAAAAATGGCCCTGATGGATGTTCTGAGGTTGTTTGATCTAAATCCAGAGAAAATAGCAGCTATCACAGCTGATGGAGTACCCGCTATGCCTGGGAAGATGAATAGGAGGGAGGAAAAAAATTAAAGTCAGAAAAGCTTGTGCCAGACATTTTATCATATCTTTTTATTTTATTTTTTACAAACCAAGCTTGACAACTTGGAAATCCCTTTGTGTGGTTTATAAAATAGTGAATTCTAAATGAAGGCCCAGATTCACCAACAGACCAAGCAATTATGTAAACAATTTCTGTTCCCCAATATGGCTTGTTGTCATTACATTTTCAAGTCAGATCACTTCCGTGAGGTGGAACAATAATACGTATGATGCATATCTTTAAAGTGTAGGCTTTCAGACATGGTGAGGTGTCAGTTCCCAGCGTCCTGGGGACAAGAAAGGTACTTTGCTGCATTTCCACTTCTGTTACACTCAGAGAGGAGTCAACTGAAAGACAAAATTTTGGGATGGCTGATAATTTGCATTCTTGTTTCATTTTTCCTATGGTGAGTGGTGTGTCTTCTCTGATTTTTATTTTTTACTGTGGCTGCTTGTTAAGGCTCATCTTGCATACACACACACACACACACACACACACACACACACACACACACAGAGAGAGAGAGAGAGAGAGAGAGAGAGAGAGAGAGAGGCACAGGCCCTCACACATAATTCTTTCAAGTTACAGCTAGCCATGAGGTTGCTCTATGTGGCTGCTTTAAAAGACTTTACTTGTGTCTGTGCTGGTTGGTTCGTTAGTTTACAATCTCCTAGAGAACAAGTACCCAGTGTAAATGCCCTTTGTGTTCTCCACACACAGTGAGTGCTCGATAAACGCTATTGACCGACTGACACGTCTCCCTCCTTTTCCCTTTGTCTCCCACACCTCTGTTTTTTTTTTTTTTTTTTTTTTTTTTTTTTCAGAAATGGTATTTTTTTTAAAGTGGCAATAGTCCCCACTCTGGGCTTATCAAAAGCTCTTCCCAGCCTCTAACTTTTTCTTTATGTAAGCTTTTTTTTTTTTTTAACAATAGACAAAATACAGGTGGAAGGAAACTGATATTCTAGTGCCCCTTAACAATAAATCCTGTTTTTAATTGGAGCGTGGCAAGGGTCTTGCGGAATGGAAGCTTTTACCCCAAGAACAATCAGAGCAGGAACATCTCTGTTGAAGGAGCCATTAAAAAATAATAATGCCTCCTGCCTGCCCTACCCACTCCAACAACTGAATTCAGGCCAGAGTATTAACGGACAGTTGTGTTTTATTTTTCTTCTGTTATACAATGGGTCAGAGACACTGTCTATATTCAGGGTCTCTGTTGTTCTCTCACAGAACTTAAATAACAGTTGGTTCTCCTTTTGAAAGAGACACCCAAAATCACAATTATTTTTTTAACCTTACCTTAGGAAAAGACCTGGTGGCTCAGTGATACCCAGAGATGTGGACTTTCCAGAAGATTAAAGTGTAGGCTGCATCAAGTCAAACATTGTTTGATCTTTCACAGGTTATTGTGCCTTGATGGCTGTTTGCTTTCTATATCACAGCTATTATGGATCGTGTAGTTATGTTGATGATAGCGATGGCAAAATTGTACCCATGCCACTTCCCGCCATCGGTGTCAGTCGCCTGCAAAAGGTGCCGGTGAGGAAAATCTCAACTTGATGTGGCACCTGTTCTTCAAAGACTCTACTCACAGCAATTAGCACTAAAGGCAGCGCCCTCTCTAGTGTTGCTTCTATGTCCTATTTCTCTTCTTCTAACAGTCCTTGTTTAATGCTGACCAGATCAAAAGAATACCCAGAAAAGAATGCATGAATACATGTCACGAAGATCAGTATGAGAATGTTGATAGCATTTCTTACATTGTTCATTTGCTGGTCACTGTGTCTGCCTGAAGCAGATACTGACACTGTGTCGATAACCACTGAACAGCCCTCTCCTATTCAGGTCTTGCTGGCACCAGCATGAAAAAAAAATGTGATGATTTTGAGATGTGATGCTCTTATCTGTACTGCTAGCAATTGGGAGACAGACAAGGACCAGAGAGGCCAAGACCAGCCTAAACTACATGGACAAGTGAGACCTTCTCTCAATGAAATGAAAATAAACAAAATTTAGAACAATGAGGACTGTGTATATTAGTTTGCTTAAGTCTCAACCAGGATTCCAGGGTAAAAGTGTGTTTAGGAATCAGTTTCTGGAAGTCTCAAAAGATGGTGCACTATATGCTTTAAACTATGGAGGATGTGGGACAGATGCCCATTCCTCACTAGCTGTAGTTTCTGATGGCACCCGGTCCCTCTTCCTGTGTTTGAAAACACAGCAAGTTATGGATGACAGGACAAGGAAAGGACAAACTGCAAGGGGTGTTGGGGCCCCAGCTTGCTGCCCAGATCTCTTTCACAGGGGCAGGTACCTATGCAGTGATGTTCCTGAACAGGTTCAGGAGGAGTAGCAGCTCAGGCAATGGACCACCCCATAGAGGCAGTGTTGACATTGCCAAGTGCACTTGTGAAAGGGTCTTTGGAGATCTTGCCTTCTGAGTCTTTGAACTAAATAGAGGAAACTGGATATTTGGAGGCAAGAACAACAGCTCCATTCTCAATGTGCTTCGTAAATAGCCGCGAGATTGTTCTAGGGCCAGGAAGATAATAGTGTGCATATCAGGCATTGACTTGGGAGGTGGCCACATTTCACAGAGGAAAGCCCTAGTGCAGATGCAGTAGATGACCAGCCCAACACTCACACAGATGGCAGGGAGCAGAGTTGGGATTAAGCAGCCTGATTCAAGCCTGCTCTTGTGACCACCAGACAACTGTCACAGGGAAATATCATACGCAACATGTTCTCATCTTCATGCCTTGTCATCCCCCCCACCCACAGAAATGAAGACACGATGGTGTGGTGTGGTGGGGTCTGCATAGTTGTTTTCTTGGTGAGATTCTTAGGTTTTGATGTCATCACTGGGGCTCAGGTTGTCATCGCTGCTCTCTCTGATGACTTCTACAAGCCAAAGGATGATCTACTAAAGGAAGCAGGCCCACAGTAGTTCTTTAGAGTATGGCAAGAGGTCCTGTGTGGAAGTCATAACCCCATCATTGGTTTGTCTCCTCTTGCCACAGTCTTCTGACTTTCACATACATACCTGTTTTCCTCATCAAGATGATTTGAGTATAGATGTCGAAACCCATCCTCTTTCTCAGACAGTCGGTCCAATCTATCAGGAAAATCCAGCCAGTGAAATCCTCTAATAGTCATGTCTGGAAATTATGCAAGGTGTGATAATTATTCGGGTGAGATTTTTTTTTCTTCCCAGGAGGACAGGCAGTTATTTTGACAGCTAATTTCACTGTTAGAGATTAAGTTTACATTGTCAATTAATGGGAATGCACCAGGTAATAATCATGAGCTCTGAGGGAATAATCTCGATGCCATTTCCAAATGTCCTTTATGGAAGCATATGGCCATATCCTCCACTTCATCACTAGGTCAGTCCACACTTGCTCTTTAATACGGCCTGTTCTTCATGCACCAGTGCAATTTCCAGGCTCCTCGCATTTGTTTTCTCTCCCACGGTGCTGGAAAGTTGCTTAAGCCTCCGATTATTGCTTTGCCATGAGCTCTGATCACTCTTCTGGATAGTAGGCTTTCAGATGTCATCTTTAATTTGCGATATTAATATTGAACTCCATCACCGTTCAGTGATTTTACTGAAGTATTTACATATAGACTAGCAAAGTGTTTGAGCTGTGCATTGCAAACTGTCCGTTCCTAATTGGAACCGTAAAGTTTCCCACAGCATCTGGATGACATGGATATGATTTCTGGTTATAAAGCAGCCACGGAAGTTTGCTTTCAAAAACAAATGAGATCTGCTTTTACAGCTCTGGATTGCCTCACCCATTCAGACCATTAATGACGGGTGGCGATGGTGATCTGAGAACTGCTTTTTTATTATCTCTCATACTTTTAAGAAAGATGAACTATCTCAAAGGGTTTTTACTGAGAACCACATTTAAAATTAATGAACTAATTAGTTAAGAAATGTATTACTTTATTATGGAAAGAGAAACCTTGCACCATAATGATCGTATGAAACGCACGGCATGTCCTTTTATTTTATGACATTACAGAAAGGTGGACTTGTTAAGGAACATTTGGACTGCTGCTATTAATTATCCGATTTAAAGATCACCTCATCCTGTGAGAAAGATGGATTAGCAGTCACCATTTGTGAGTTTCCAAAGGATGAAATAGAGAGAAAAAAGGATAGAAATGGGAGCATCTTCCTAGCTGTGTTGTTAGATGACCTTGTGCCCCGGTGTGTTTAAATTGCTTACTTCCTATAACTCTATAAACTTCTGTGTTTTCATTTGCTGGATTAGATTGAAGTGTCAACTATATTTGATGAATGGCATTGGTAATATATGTTCATGTTCGTCTTTGCTCTTTCTGCTTTTATTTATATAGAGTCAGGATAATTTATTTCTCCTGAAAAAGCTTTCAGCAAAAAACATTTTTTAAAGTACAAATACTTTTTAACAGGACTCTGGGGTTTGTGATGATCAAATCAGTCACTCTTCCTTCTTCTTTTCAAGCTTCCCTCAACCTTGCTTACTGTCTTTTTTTTTTTTTTCCTCTTAAACTCAGGAGCCAAAAAGAATACAGGGAGGCGCAGTGGTTGTAACCAGGCTGAGTGAACCTATAACACTGGAGACAAGACTCGAACTGAGTCTCTCTGTGCACATGTTAGTGAAATGGAATGAAGAATTACATAATTATCTGGATAATTTAATTTTAAAATGCACGTCAGAAGCTCTGCCTCTTCAGATACTTTATTCTCTTACAGCAGGCCAGACGGTCTACTGAGGACTTTTTTTTCTTTCTTTTTCTTTTCTCATAGTTCTAGCTAAATAAAAGGATTTTATTTCTTTCTAATGAGCCATTGGGAAGGAAGCCCTGGCACTTTTGAGATTAATTTGGAGTGCTTAATTATTCATATAAACAGTTACTCACTCCATATTTGCTTAGACAACCCTCCCAACCTGCAATCTGCTATGTTTAGGTTAATTGACATTCGACCCATTTCAAAATTATCTGTGAAGTAATGGAGAGAGGGAGAGATAGGAAGAAGCTGAAACATAGACACACACACACACACACACACACACACACACACACACATACAGAGAGAGATAAAGAGAAAAAGAGAGACAGAGACAGAGATCACAATGTCAGCCTATTACAATCAAACAACTACCCCCCACATAGTAGTTGCTGTCAAACAGACCAAAAAACACAAAGGAAAATTTAGGCAAATGCCTTGCCTGTCTTCTCTTTCTTCTTGGGGACTTGTTATTGTTGTTGTTGTTTTGTTTTGTTTTTTTCCTGTTGTTTGCTGGTTTGCCTTCCAAGAATTTGTCCCTGTTCATTGGAATCTGAGGTCTTTTAGAGTTTTCTTTAAGGTGGCAGAGACAGTGATAAATATGTTAAAATGTCCAGGTTAAATCAGTTCAGTCACACATTAGCCTGCAGGTAGTTCTGTTCTTGCTTTGCATATCCATTTGTCTCTGTGCCACAATAATAGCAATCGCTGTGACACAGTGACAGGTAACAAAATCACAGTACACCTAGTTACACATAGATCTGGCTTTTACTTGGGATTTATGAGTCAGGATCGTCTCTACTGGCCTTCGAACTGGGCAAGAGGAGAACAGTGTGCTTATACAACAGGAATCAATAGCAGATCAAGACCGAAAAAAAGAGTCGGTTAATGAAAGATAATTTTAGGTTACTTCCTATGCATAATACTTAAGTGGAGTATTATATTCTAGAAGACATACCTGTTTGGAGGATCTATCTGTTTCCTAAAAATTTAATTTGGTTATGCAGCATTTAGAATGACTGCCTCCATTTAGGTTTGGTCTGGTCTGTTGGGGGTGTTGTGGGAGTTCAGTCCACAGCATCCATCACAAAGTGTGTGTGTGTGCACACATAGAACTGTGTGCAGATGCCAGAAACCATCCTAGGATACTTCCCAGAAGCTCCCATTCATGTCTTTTTTGTGTGTGAGACAAGGACCCTCACTGGCCTGGAATTCACCTATTTGAATAGACTGTCTGGCCAGTGAGTCCAAGGGATGCTCCTGTCCCGGTTTTCCCAGGATTAAGATTACAGAGATAGGTATTGCTATACACAGCTTCATTTATTTTTTATTTTTAAAATTAATTCTTTGAGAATTTCATATAGGCGTACCTATTTAACTTCTGTTGTTCCCCTAATTCTCCTAGATCTCCTGCCAATGTCCCCCATGTTCTTTATTTAAAAACTATGTCTTGATCATTTGACATCTAGTAGTATACTGATTTAACAAAATCTGAACAGAACTCCTGACATTTTCCCATCCCCCACACTAGAGCTAACTGCTTCTATTACAGTTTTCTTATTTTATGTTTTTGGGAAGATTGTTTTAGCTGTTTCCTCCAAAAAATTAAGTCTTCCCGGGCCCTCAGTATTTCTAAGATGCCACATTCAATATTTCAGCAAATCAAATTTGTCTACCCTCAAAATATGGCCAACTGTGGTTCAAGCTGACCACTTTCCACCATCTCCACCCTCTTCCTCTGTGTGTCCTGGATTACTACACTGAGTGTAACTCGCATCCTGGTATGGACTTACTCCTGCAAAGTCTATCTGGACAGAAGCACCAAAGGGACTCTCCACATCATAAGCAAAGCTGAAAAACCTCACAATGGTTTCTCTGGCCCTGACAGTAAAAGCCTAAGCTTCCCAATGTTTTGCATTTTACCACTCACTTTCTGAACAACACTTACTCCTCTCCCCTTGGCTCCTTCTATTTGTAGCATCTTGCACTTTTGATGTTTTCCCGTTCTTGGAATATTTTTTCAGGTGTCTTCATGCTTTACTCCACTGTCCTTTTGATAGATTTGTTCAAAGTCAGTTTACCAGTGAAGATTTTTATTTGCATCAACTTTATTTCCTAGGATGCGTTGTCTCCAATTTCTCTCTCTCTCTCTCTCTCTCTCTCTCTCTCTCTCTCTCTCTCTCTCTCTCTCTCTCTCTCTCTCTCTCTTGATAATAATATGTAAAATTTTGTCATAATTCTTAGGATCTGATTTCTAAAGGGACAAATCACAATATAGGAAGATATACTGTTGCTTTCATTTTAAATGTGGCATAATTTTAAGGAAAGCTGGTTTAGCTAATTACAAATACCTTTAAACAGTCAAGTATTTAGAAAAATGGGACACGGCATTATAGCCCACATTTTCATCATAGCCTTCTCTGGGACTAACATCAGCAATCCTACATTTTATTTTATTTTTATTTCAAATGATAAATAAAAAAACTGGGAAACCCTTTCCCAGTTTCCCCTTCGATAAAAACCCCTATTCCCTCCCTCCTCCCCTTGCTCACCAACCCACCCTCTCCAACTTCCTGGCCCTGGCATTCCCCTACACTGGGGAATAGAACATTCATAGGACCAAGGGCCTCTCCTCCCATGGATGACTGACTAGTCCATCCTGTTACATATGCAGTCGGAGCCATTAGTCCCACCATGTATACTCTTTGGTTTGTGGTTTAGTCCCTGGGAAGTCTAAGGGTACTGGTTAGTTCATATTGCTGTTCCTCCTAAGGAGCTTCATCTCCTCGGGTCCTTTCTCTAACTCCTTCATTGGGGACCTTGTACTCAGTTGATGGACAGCTGTAAGCCTCTACTTCTGTATTAGTCAGGCACTAGCAGAGCCACTCAGGAGACAGCTATATCAGGCTTCTGTCATCCAGCACTTGCTGGCATCCACGATAGTATCTGGGTCTGGTGACTGAATATGGGAAGGATTCCCAGGTAGGGCAGTCTCTGGATTGTCCTTTTTTCAGTCTCTGCTCCATAGTTTGTCTCTGCAACTCCTTCCATGGGTATTTTGTTCCCCCTTCTAGGAAGGAATGAAGTATCCACACTTTAATGTTCCTTCTCTTTGAGTTTCTTGTGGTTTGTAGATTGTATTTCGTGTATTCCGAACTTCTGGGCTAATAACCACTTATCAGAGAGTGCATACCATGTGTGTTCTTTTGTGATTGGGTTACCTCACTCAGGATGATATTCTCCAGATCCATCCATTTACCTAAGAATTTCACAAATTCATTGTTTTTAATAGCTGAGTAGTACTCCATTGTGTAGATAAACCACAATTTCTGTATTCATTCCTCTGTTGAGGGACATCTGGGTTGTTTCCAGTTTCTGGCTATTATAAATAAGGCTGCTATGAACATGGTGGAGCATGTGTCCTTATTACATGTTGGAGCATCTTCTGGGTATATGCCCAGGAGTGATATAGCTGGGTTCTCAGGTAGTACTATGTCCAATTTCCAGAGGAACAGCCAAACTGATTTCCAGAGTGGTTGTACCAGCTTGCAATCCCACCAGCAATGAAGGATTGTTCCTCTTTCTCCACAACCTCTCCAGCATCTGCTGTCACCTGAGTTTTTGGTCTTAGCCATTCTGACAGATATGAGGTGGAATCTCAGGGTTGTTTTGATTTGTATTTCTCTCATGACTAAGGATGTTGAACATTAGGTGCTTCTCAGCCATTTGGTATTTGTCAGTTGGGAATTCTTTGTTTAGCTCTGTACCCCATTATTTAATAGGGTTATTTGTTTCTCTGGAGTCTAACTTCTTGAGTTCTTTCTATATACTGGATATGAGCTCTCTATCAGATAAAGGATTGGTAAAGATCTTTTCCCAATCAGTTGGTTGCTGTTTTGTCCTATTGACAGTGTCCTTTGCCTTACAGAAGCTTTATAATTTTATGAAGTCCCATTTGTTGACTCATGATCTTAGAGCATAAGCTATTGGTGTTCTGTTCAGAAAATTTTCCCCTGTGCCCATGTGTTCAAGGCTCTTTCCCATTTCATTTCTATTAGTTTCAGTGTATCTGGTTTTATGTGGAAGTCCTTGATCCACTTGAACTTGAGCTTTGTACAAGGAGATAAGAATGGATTGAGTTGCATTCTTCTTCATGCTAAATGCCAGTTGAGCCAGCACCATTTGTTGAAAATGCTGTCTTTTTTTTTTTTCACTGGATCGTTTTAGCTCCTTTGTCATAGATCAAGTGACCATAGGTGTGTGGGTTCATTTCTGAGTCTTCAATTCTATTCCATTGATTCACCTGTCTGTCACTGTACCAATACCATGCTGTTTTTTATCACAATTGCTCTGTAGTATAGCTTAAGGGATGGTGATTCCACCAGAAGTTCTTTTATTATTGGGAATAGTTTTCGGTATCCTAGGTTTATTGTTATTCCAGATGAATTTGCACATTGCTCTTTTTAAGTCTGTGAAGAACTGAGTTCGAATTTTGATGGGGATTGCATTGAATCTGTAGATTGCTTTCAGCAAGATGGCCATTTTTACTATATTAATCCTGCCAATCCATGAGCATGGGGGAACTTTCCATCTTCTGAGATCTTCTTCCATTTCCTTCTTCAAAGACTTGAAGTTCTTGTCATACAGATTTTTCACTTGCTTAGTTAGAGAAACACCAAGGTATTTCATATTATTTGTGACTATTGTGAAGGGTGTTGTTTCCCTAATTTCTTTCTCAGCCTGTTTATCCTTTGTGTAGAGGAAGACCACTGACTTGAGTAAATTTTATATCCAGGAACTTTGCTAAAGTTGTTTATCAGGATTAGGAGTTCTCTGGGGGAATTTTTGGGGTCACTTAAGTATACTATCATATCATCTGAAAATAGTGATAATTTGACTTCTTCCTTTCCAATTCATATCCCCTTTAATCTCCTTTTGTTGTTTAATTGCTCTGTCTAGGACATCAAGTACAATATTGAATAGGTAGGGAGAGAGTGGCAGCCTTGTCTAGTCCCTGATTGTAGTGGGATTGCTTCAAGTTTCTCTCCATTTTGTTTGATATTGGCTACTGGTCTGCTGTATATTGCTTTTACTGTGTTTAAGTATGGGCCTTGAACTCCTGATCTTTCCAAGACTTTTATCATGGAGGGGTATTGGATTTTGTTAAATGATTTCTCAGCATCTAGTGAAATGATCATGTGTTTTTTTTTCTTTGAGTCTGTTTATATAGTGGGTTACATTGATGGATTTCCATATATTGAGCCATCCCTGCATCCCTGGGATGAAGCTTTGTTGATCATGATGGATGATCATCGTGATGTGTTCTTGGATTCGTTTTGCAAGAATTTTATTGAGTATTTTTGCATTGATATTCATAATGGAAATTGGTCTGAAGTCTTCTTTCTTTGTTAGGTCTTTGTGTGGTTTAGGTATCAGAGTAATTGTAGCTTCATGGAATGAATTGGCTAGAGTACCTTCTGTTTATATTCTGTGGAATAGTTTGAGGAGTATTGATATTAAGTCTTCTTTGAAGGTCTGATAAAACTCTGCACTAAACCCATCTGGTCCTAGGCTTTTTTTGGTTGGGAGAGTATTAATGACTATTTCTATTTTGTTAGCATATATGGGACTATTTAGATCATTTATCTTATCTTGATTTAACTTTGGTACCTGGTATCTGTCCATTTCATCCAGGTTTTCCAGTTTTGTTGAGTATAGGCTTTTACAAAAGGATCTGATGATTTTTTTGGATTTCCTCAATTTCTGTTGTCATGTCTCCCTTTTCATTTCTGATCTTGTTAATTAGGATACTGTCTCTGTGCCCTTTAGTTAGTCTGGCTAAGGGTTTATCTATTTTGTTGATTTTTCTCAAAGAAATAGCTCCTGGTTTGGTTGATTTTTTGTATAGTTCTTTTTGTTTCCATTTGGTTGATTTGAGTCTTGAGTTTAATTATTTCCTGCCTTCAACTCCTCTTGGGTGAGTTTGCTTCTTTTTGTTCTAGAGTTTTCAGATGTTCTTTTTGGTGGCACAGCTATGAGTTTTCTTCTTAGGACTGCTTTCATTGTGTCCCATAAGATTGGGTATGTTGTGGCTTCAT
>NW_022196915.1:73279824-73293468 GCF_008632895.1 Mastomys coucha
TCTCTCTCTCTCTCTCTCTCTCTCTCTCTTTCTCTTTCTCTCTCTCTCTCTTTCTCTCTCTCTCTCTTCCTTGACCAAGTTATCATTGAATAGAGTGTTTTTATTATTATGTGATGGGAGGAATTTCTTTTCTGGTCCGAACTGTTTGGAGTTATGTAGGCTTCTTGTATGTTCATGGGCATCTCTTTCTTTAGGTTAGGGAAGCTTTCTTCTATAATTTTGTTGAAGATATTTGCTGGTCCTTTAAGTTGGAGGTCTTCACTCTATTCTATACCTATTATCCTTAGATTTGGTCTTCTCATGGTGTCCTGGATTTCCTGGATGTTTTGGGTTAGGATCCTTTTGCATTTTGCATGTTTTTTTGACTGTTGTATCAATGTTTTCTAAGGTGTCTTCTGCACCTGAGATTCTCACTTCTATCTCTTGTGTTCTGTTGGTGATGCTTGCATCTATGGCTCCTGATTTCTTTCCTAGGTTTTCTATCTCCAGAGTTGTCTCTCTTTGTGATTTCTTAATTGTTTCCACTTCCACTTTTAGATCCTGGATGGTTTTGTTCAATTCCTTCACCTGCTTGGTTGTGCTTTCCTGTAATTCTTTAAGGGATTTTTGTGTTTCCTCTTTAAGGGATTATACCTGTTCACCTGTATTATCATGTACTTCTTTAAGGGAGTTATTTATGTCCTTCTTAAATTCCTCTATCACCATCATGAGATATGATTTTAGATCTGAATCTTGCTTTTCCGGTGTGTTGGGGTAACCAGGACTTGCTGTGGTGGGAGTACTAGATTCTGATGAAGCCAAGTAGTCTTGGTTTCTGTTGGTAAGATTCTTGCATTTGCCTTTCACCATCTGGTAATCTCTGGTGTTAGATGTTCTTGCTGTCTCTGGCTGGAGCTTGTTCCTCCTGTTTTATAAGCCTGTGTCAGCACTCCTGGGAGATCAGCTCTTTCCTTGTAATGCCCATGCACAGAGGGCTGAAGATCAGCTGTCCTTCGTAAGTGCAGATGGATGCAGGAAGGACCCTGTCCCAGCTGCTCTGCAGTTTCTGCAACCTGTGCCTCCTGGCTGGTCCCGCCTTAGAAAGTCATCGGAGAGAAAATCAGTGAAGACTTTCTTAATTACCTCATTTAGAGCTGTGTACCACACTTTATGTACTTTTCATCTTCCTTTCTGTTTACATTGCATATTACCAAAAATTGGCATAGAGACATATACACTTTATATACATTAATACATTTAATGTATTTATTAAAATGTTACATTTTGATAGATAACAATGCTGTGGTAGATACTATGTATATGCATATATGGTGAGACATATTGTCTATGCTTTTTTCCATGTATACATAAACATAAGGTACCTTTTTAACTAGAATCTCAGTTATGTAAGGGCAAACTTTGGTTGTATATCTTATTTCTGGATAAGTGTGTGTGTGTGTGTGTGTGTGTGTGTGTGTGTGTGTGTGTGTGTACCTATGCATTTTAATTAGGGTTACTATTGTTGTGATAACTATGACCAAAAGCAACTTGTAAAGGAAAGGGTTTATTTTGCTTACATGTCCAGGTAACAGTCTACTGTTGAAGAAAGTCAGGGCAGTAGTTTTACAGGAACCTGGAGGCTCACTGCTTGCTCCTTATGAATTCATCAGCCTGCTTTTCTATAGCAACCAGAATCATTTGCTTAGGATGACACCATCTACAATCGGCTGTGTCCTCCCACCTAAATCCTCAGTCAAGAAAATGCACTACAGGTTTGCCCATAGGCCAATCCAGTATGAACATTTTCTCAACTGAAGTTCCCTCTGGCATAATGTCTCTAGCCTGTGTCAAGTTAACATAAAAACTAGCAAGCTCATTATGCATGAATGGAGACTAAAAGGAGGATGTTGGTTGCCTTGCTCTATCACTCTATCTGATTCCCTTATATCAGGGCCTCTCTCTGAGCTAGACTGATAGCAAACAAGCCAGAGATCTAGCTTCAATTCTCAGTTGATGAGCCACTCTATTGATGTATCAGCATATGCAGACACATCCAACTTTTATTTTTTATTTTTTATTGGTTATTTTATTTATTTATATTTCAAATGTTATCCCCCTACTTGGTTTCCCCTCCACAACCCCGTGTTCCTTCCCCCTTCCTCCTGCTTCTATGAGGGTCCTCTCCCACACACCCACTAACTCAGTCTCGCCTCACTAACCTAGCATTCCCCTATTCTGGGGCATCCAGCTTCCACAGGACCAAGGGCCTCCCCTTTCACTGATGCCAGATAAAGCCATCCTCTGCTACATATGCAGCTGGAGTCCTGGGTCCTTCCATGTGTACTCTTTGGTTAGTGGTTTAGTCCCTGGGAGCCCTGGGGTTCTGGTTGGTTGATATTGTTGTTCTTCCTATGAGGTTGCAAAGCCCTTCAGTTCTTCCCCTAACTCCTCCATTGGGGTCCCTGTGCTCAGTCTGATGGTTGGCTTCAAGCATGACACATCCAATGTTTAATATGTGTACTGGGGATTCAAATACAGGTCTTGGGCTTGCACATCAATTTGCTTTGCACACTAAGCCATCTCCCCAGCCCTCATATTCTGTTTTTCAGCATCAAAAGTGGCTGTGCTATATGGCTTGACTTGCATGGCATCTATATTAGACTGTTTTTAACTTTTGTCTCTATTCTCTTCTTACATCTTATAGCCAGTATTTCTCAAGAACTGCCATGACATGGGCATTTCATATTCTTCTCTGCTAATACTATAGTAAGAACTGTGTGAGTGAGAGTCTTCCACTATCAACCTCTATCTGGTCAGTAAGTGCTGGGAGGGAAACAGATGAGAACAGTAAAACTACGGAACAATGCAGGTACTTATCTCTCTCAGTCTCCTTTTGATGCTTCTGAGTCTAGGATGACCAAATATGTTGCTAGTCATAAATATTTATGATTATATTTCCATGTTCATGCTTGTGGTGTGCAACACCAGAAGTTTAAACAGGGTAGAGTAAGGGAAAATATTAATGACTCCCTTAAACTTTTTTTTTTTTTGGTTTTTCAAGACAGGGTTTCTCTGTGTAACCCTGGCTGTCCTGGAACCCACTCTGAAGACCAGGCTGGCCTCAAACTCAGAAATCCACTTGCCTCTGCCTCCCAAGGACTGGTTTTAAAGACGTGCACCACCACTGCCTGGCTCATTTGAACATTTTCTAAATACAGAGTTTTATGTTTCTTGATGGGAAATTAGAAGATGAGCTTTGGAGCAGGACTTGACCATGGGGTAAGAGTGTAGCTGAAGAACTAGACAGTGGGAGTTACCCAGGAACACAGGCAGTTCAGGGAAAGCTACTTAGTCTCTGGGTAGATGGGTGATTCACAAGGCCTCTGTTGGGTTTTAGCTGGCAAGGGTGGTAATGAGGCATCAGGAACATAAAGGCAGGAAGTAAAGGGTTTACAGGGACTCTCACCTATATCCCTGCCCCTGGAGAGGAATGCCAAGCCCTGGGCCCAGCCAGGAGTTACTTCAGGTATGGAGCATAGATTTTATGCTCAAATCTTGTCAACATGTGCACTAAGCACTCATAAACCATGAACTCTATTTTCCTGTTGGAAATAATATTTTCTGTGATTTAAATATGATTATCTCCCTGCAAGTTCAGTGTTGAGCCAAATTTCTCAATGTGCTATAGTATTGAGAAATTGAGCCTAGTGGGAGATGTTTGGGCCGTGAAAGTGGAGCACTTACCAGTGGATACATGCCTTGCTTGAATTCTCACTGTCAGAGAACCTGATTAGCTACTATGAGAATGGGTTTATTACCAAACTAGGTTACTCCTCATTTTGCCTTTCGCACGGCCCCTCTTGCTCTTTCATATCAAGCAGCATGAGACTCTCGCCAGGTACAGATGTCAAATGAAGAAATGTTAGCAAAAATTAACTCTTGTATAAATGGTCAAATCTTGACATCTCACTACATGAGCAGAAAGTGGACTAAGGTCCACATGGAAGCTCTAATACAGATGCCTGTCCCAATATCGTACTTGCCTAGAACGAGCCCACTCTTCACGTTTTCTTTACCTTAAAGGAATTTGTAAAGAAGGAATTTCCTTCCTTACAACTGCTTCTTCTTCTGCAGATGTAAGTTATCTTTCTTTGACTCATGGATCCCTGGACACTGGCTGACAGAAATTCATATGCCGAAGAATTTTCATATTTTGTTTTGCTTGACATTTGAAACTTTTTAGGCAAGGCTCACAAACTGCGAGAGAGTTTCTATGTATCCTCCCTGTCCAGCTTCCTCCAATAATAGCCTGTTACATAATTGTAATGTATTATTAAAGTCTGAAAACCGACAGCACTATACTCCTATTAGCAGGCAGAGGGATCTCAGCTTATAATGACCTAGGAAGACCTTCTATCTTCAATTGCATCTGCTTTTGCCTAGGGCATTACAAAGTCACTCAGAGCAGCATCTCCCTTTTACACTTTCCTCTGTCTTACTGATGAACTCTGATCATTAAGAAGTGGACAGTTGGATAGTGAATGTACAAGCAAGCTTTAATCCAGCCATGTCTCCCAGTTTTACCTCTCTTCTAGCATCCATAATTGCTCAGGCCACGTGTCTTTGCTGGTCTCTGGGACATGTGACTTTTCAGTCAATTCTCCTTATCACAGTCCCAACTCCCAGTCCCCAGACATGTGGAGGACCTACCACGGGAGCAGCCTTTTGTCTCCAGGTTGCTGTGAGTGGACGGGCTGTGTTTTACCTGATGAGCTTCCATGTCTTTAAATCAGTCCCAGCTATTTCTACACCATGTGGCTTCTTCATTTCCCCTCTCCTGCCGTCCACCTCGGACTTTATGATTGCAGTCCACACAACCTAAAAATTGATTTTCCTTGTGACTTGACTATAGATGGAGATGGCGGCTAAAAGTGCTTTTGGCATGGCTCAGGGCACGTGAGGAGATTATTCTATCTTCCTTACCTGCGTCTTAAAATTCCAGCTTCAGGAATTCAAAGGATTCCCTGCATCATCTTGAAAAAAAATCTCTTTCAGGACAATGTGAAGATTAATTAAAATGCAGAAGGACACCCCAGGGACAATAGAATGACTAGCAGTCTTCTCTCGTGGAAGATCTAACATCTTGTTAACCCTGGGGTGTGGCAGTAGGTTGATACAGTCATCTCCGATGAACCTAAAGGTACACTGTACAAACATAAGACAGTTATTTAGGAGGTTCTTCAATGGTATGAGTCCCTAGTCACTGAAATCTGACAAATCGGTGTTAAGGTTTTCTAAGGTTTCGATTCTCCTTCTAAGTTCATATCTAATTGCTATTCAAATAGGTTTTGTGGGCAAGATGCTTGCAGGGTTACTTTATGTGACAAGGCTTTGGTGAAAATGGAAGAGAGAAGTCCATGAAGCTGTTCCTTGGTGAGGGGAGGGAGGAGAGTAACCTCACTTCTTCCTCAAGCAGACCCACTATGGCCCTGTGGCAACTGCAGCAATTGCCAAAAAAAGTTGTAGGTAGTGCTCCAGGCCCCACCCCTTCACATTATCTTTAGAGACTCAAACATTTAGTAGCAACAAGCTTTTAAAATGTTATTTCTGAGAGTCCACCTCATGCATATATGAAGCTGTGAAAATGACCTGTCTTATCAGTTGGAGAAAAACCAATTTCTCAAGTGAGGATAACCAGGGAGGACTGGGGGCTTGTGCATTCATTTCTCAGCGAGAACAAAGCATATGCAGGTCTCTGGCAGTTTGCTAAAGGATATTCATAAGAAAAAAAATACAGTAACTACTTAGGAAACTAAAGGATCACCCAATGGTCACGTAAACAATTAGGGTGAGATGTAAAAAAAAAAAAAAGCTTAATACATCGTGGGGTAAATTCTAATCCTGGAATCTATGTTAATGTTGATGACTAATGTTCCCTTTGGCTTCATTTAAATGTGTGTGTGTGTGTGTGTGTGTGTGTGTGTGTGCGCGTGTGCTTTTCTGTGATGGTCTCCATTTACTGTAAAGAGAAGTTTCTTTGATGAGGGGTAGTAACTACCCTTATCTGTGGATATAAGGATAAAGTTTAGAATGTCGTAAGGAATTATCCTGGTCTATCGAAGTGGTGGGAGTAGACTCTCTTCTAAGGTGTATACCCGCACCAGCCCTGGGCAGCTGGCTAGGTTTCTAGTGCATGGCTTGATTTCTTTCCTGCTCAGTGAGTTTGGTTGTCACTGACACGTGAATGCCACTTCTGACACCTTTATGCACATCTTGCCATGCCCGCACTTGTCCTAGGTGTTGCAGCAGGGTCGGGCTGTTCAATTGCTCCCTTCTCTTGGCAGCTCTTACAGTATTTTCTGGAACCATGGAGGCTGGACTGGGTGGAAGAGGCTTAGAGGTCAGATCCATATGGAATCAGCTGGGTCCTGTGTTCTTAGTGTAGAGTATCTTCAGTGGTAGTGGCTTACCCTCAACCCCTGAGGGGAAATCACTGAGAATCTGTATTGTTTGGGGAGACACTTTAATTCCCTTGACCAACCCATCCTAAGAACCCATGAGGTTTCTTATGTCTCACACTGAGTTTTTGTGAGTCTGTGATTTTTGTGGGAAACATTGGCAGCCCAATGGTTTAACACTCTGTGTCTATGTCTGTCTCTGTCTCTTTTCTGTTTCTCTCTCTCTGTATATATACATACACATATACATATTGTGTATTTTTTAGGTAAATATGACATGATACACTTCCTTGAGGCTTTGTCAAACAACCCAGGCGTCATCTGTCCCTCCTTCTCCCTCTTCTGTATGAACTTCCTTACTTCCTCTCAAGTTGGAGGCCCCTATCCATTATTCCATTTGCCATTTCGTATCGCTACATCCTCCTCCCTCCCTCCCAAGCCTTGATGCCACCAAAAGTCCCTTTATACTTTTCTGACTTCAGTGGTTATTCCATGTTGTATCCTCACATGTGTATGTTGAGAGCTAATAAACCCAGATGAGAGAACACGTGCCATTTGTCTTTCTGAGTCTAGGTTATCTTATTCAATAGAATATTTTAGGTCCATCCATTTACCTGGAAGTTTCATGTTCCTTTACAGATAAATAGTATTCTATAGGACATCTGTACCACATTTGTATCATCGATTCATCTGTTGAAGGACATTTAGGTGGTTTCCTTTTCCTGGATACTGTAAATAGAGTAGTTGTGAATGTTGCTGAATAAGTCACTGGACACGGAACAGGCACAAAGAATACATCTGCATCAGAACTTCTGAATTTATGGCTCCTCGGGCAACATCACAGAAGAGGGGGTGGGAAGGTTATAAAGCCAGAATACTGGGAAATCTGCATGGAAATCGTCTCTTCTATAAGACCAGAACAATGACAATATCCATAGATATGTTAACGTGGAAGTGGAAAAATTCCTTGGGCCCCCACCCATAGACACAGAGACAACAAAATGAGAATCAGCATGGTTTATATATATACATATATACCTATGCATATATGCGTGTATGCACACACCTGGTGTGTGTATGACTGTGTAACAAATATAATACAATAAAAAGCAGCTGTCAGTTTGAGAGGAGGCATGGGAAGGATTTGAGGAAGGTAGCTTGGAAGGGCTGGAGGAAGGAAATTGAGGGGGAAGCAAGGCGCTCTCAGAAGTCCCGACCTCTTGCACAGGAACTAGTTGTTTTCAGGCCTGCATGCTGTTGCCCTGTATCCTGCTTAATCCCCTGCTGGGCCTTAGGAGTCACCTCCCAGAAGTTTGCTTCGTCCTTACCTTCTCTTCCAAGGGCCCAACATCTAAGCAGAAATTTCTCTGCTAAGCTAAAGGCCCCAGGAGAGCCTACTTTATTTTCACTTTGGTTAGCATTTCTCACTAATATTCTACACTAGATTGATATTTAAATTCCCTTTCATTGACAGGGCCAAAGATCCATCGGGAGAGGATACAATTGCATGCAAATGTGTTCATCACATTGATTATTTCTTCTTGAAACATGTTTCTAAAATATTAATCTGGTACCTATGGAAAAGCAATTAGAGCCAATCTTTTCTATATTTAAAAAGCACCATTCAACTCATTTTCTCGTTTATTCAAAAGGCAGTTTTATCTCATTTAAACACCTGTGGGTTTTTATTTTTTTTAAATAATTGAGTACATATACTCTTATTTGCTGGTACTTTGATAATTCATGTTAATTACATTTGGTTAATTTCCTTTTAAGCCATTTTAATGTTCATAGTTCCTCTTTTTGAGACAATATATTATTAAAATATAACATTTAATTTTTAAAAATCGGCAGAAAAATTGAGCTCATCGTTTTCTTTTGTATTGTGATAATTCTACAGCAAAAGCATTTTATACCGATTTTTAACAAAATCTTTTCCCTTGCTATATTATTTCACTGAAGCATACAGTGTGACCATTAATGACAGATAATAGTACAAACCGTAGTGCCGACAAAGTTGACGTCAGTAATGTCAGTATGACGTGCACAGTCACAGAGCGTGCCACAGCACCATAGTCTCTCAGCAATGATAACAACAGGTGACACGGATGGCCATTACTGTGAACTTCTTCCCTCAAATGAAAAATTAGCACACGGGAATATTAAGACACGACAGTGAATATGACAATGTCAAACATAGCTGTGCCATCTATCATTTGAAATGAGATTCAAGCTCGAACCTGGAGCTCAGGCCTACCTCCCAACTACTTGGCAGACTTATATAAAAGGATCATGAGTTCAAGCCTTTTCCTGACTCAAAAATAAGAACAGAAAAAGGGTTGCCGATGTAAGTCATTTGGCGACTGACTGCCTGTTTAATGCGCATGCGTGGGGCCCTACATTGCAGCACCATTACCACAAATGAACAAGCAATCTCCTCCTGGGAGACATATTCACAGACAGAGAATATTTTGAGAGGGACCTGAGGTCCTAGAACCACTTCTGACACACTTCAGGTGCTCAGAGCTGTTTGTGGAGGTGCGGCACCCCTGTGATCCTGGCACTCGGGAGTGAGGCTGAGACCAGCCAGAGACAAAGGACTTTAAGCAACAGAGCCAGTGAGATGGCCCAGGAGGAAAAGGTGCTTACTACCAGCCCTGTCAATCTGAGTTTGGTCCCTGGAACTTAAATTATGGAAGGAAATAGTCATCTCACAGGAGTCCTCCTCTGGCCTCCTCAGTGAAGCACCCATTTGGCTTCCCATCTATGCGCATTTGAACAGGAAGCTCACACACCTTTTCTGCCACAGAGGAGGATGCTGCCTTTCTGTCTGTATCCTGTTGTTGCCTCTTCACCCATTCCTCTTCTGCCTCCTTCAGGGAGCTTGTATTCCATCACCTCACAGTTTTTGTCAGTTTGATGGGCAGACCCTTCACTTAAATCTCAGCGTTCACTTGCTTTCTCATTGTGCAATGGCTTTGGAGTTCAGACTGCGAGCCCTGTCATCCCTGTTCTTTATCTTTTGCCTCTGGTTATTCTCATCTCTGATTACTTCCCTTGGGTCCTATTCATGGAAGTGGCCCCTTTCCACTGGCAGGGCGCCTACTGCGAGACCATTCACAGAACCCTGGGAGAGAGAGTAATTGCCTCCCGAACACTTTCGGGCTCCTCTCCTGTTTGCTGTCTTATCCTTCTGTATTGTACGCAACACGGGCTTCATTATTTGCAAATTGCTTTTCTCCTTTTTCCCGATTAACTCACACCAATCATTAAAATTATTTGAAGTAACTGTATCATGCATCTCTCTAACTCCTGCACAAAAGGGAGACGTTTGCAAGCCCTGCTTTTGTGCTGGGCAGGTCCTTCACATCCCTTGTTCTGATGGAACTATTTGCTTTGCATGCCAAGAATACTTAAACTTAAAATTGTTTTGGACAATAGGCCAAAAATAGTCTAAGATGCTTCTTTATATTATTTTCTACCGATGGAACATATGAGGGAAAATTCTACTGTGCATAAGATTGCAGGAGTATATTGGAAATCCTAGAATTATGGCATATATTATGATGACACAATTTTATAAAATAATTACAACTGAATTACCTATTATCAGCAAAAATCAAATTAGACAGGTAATTGTATCAGCAGTATAAAATATGAAATATTTCTATTATACTTTCTTCATTTAAAAGGAATTCTTCCTGCATTTGCCTTGGGCATGTTTTGGATTTGTGGGATGTGTCTTTCTATGGAGATTTGATGTGGTGATTTGAATATGCTTGGCCCAAGGAGGGGCACTATTATGAAGTGTGGCTACTTTTCTTCCATGGTAACAGACACAGCACCTTCCAGCAGCCAATAGGGGTGAAATTTTATGTTGATAAAAGCTTGATTTCTCCATGTTGTATGACTCACATATATGTTATCTTTAGCATTCAGGTTCTGTAGCATCACCAAGAGCAGTGACAATAGCCTACAATATTTGGCAGTTGATTGGACCTCACTTAGCAGCAACTCCAAAACATACAATAGAATCCAGATAATGGGCTTTTTATTTGAGACCTATGGTGTCTTGGAGAGGCGTTGTCCCTCTGTTATAGGGTAAATCGATTTAAAATCTTTTTATATGTAAGTATTTATATATGTACTTACATATGTACATGCATATATATATTATGAAGCTTCTGCAATAGTAGGTTTATGTATGGCTTTGTCAAAAGTCTTCAGTGTTACTTACCACTCTTTACACTCCCTCCTTTTTTCTGACTTCACTTTCCCCAGTTAACTCTTCTTGCATCATCACTTCTCACTGCCCCTTTTGACTTGTATTCTATCTTCTCTCCCTTGAAATACCCCCTCCCATGACCCATTTATTGATTTACTAATGTCTATGGGTTAACTTAAACACACATAGCTAAATATTTAAAACTAGCATCCACATATGAGCAAGACCATGTAATATTTGTATTTCTGGATTTGGTTACCTCACTCAGAATGATTATTTCCAGCTCCATCAATTTACCAGAAAAACTTCATAATTTCACTTCTGGTAACAGCTGAATAATATTTCATCGTGTAAATGTACTTCATTTTCATTATTCATTTAGCAGTTGGGGGGAACTAGGCTATTTCTACTTCCTGGCTGTTGTGGCTAGATCAGCTATGAACGTGGATATGTAAGTATTTCTATAGTAAAATGAAGAGACTTCTGGCTCTAAGCTGAAGATAGTATAGCTGGATCACATGGTAGACCTATTTCTAGTTCTTTGAGGAACCTTCACCCTAGTTTTCATAGTTTCATTTCTGTCACTATGATAAAATATCCTGACTAAAGCAAATTGGGGCAAAAGAGCCTTATTCTAGCTTACAATTTTATGTGATGATCTTTCATCATGGAGAAGTCAATGCAGCAAGCACTTAAAACAGGTAGTTATGTGACATCTACAGTTAAAAGTAAAATAAAATGAATTCATATATGTTGTTATTGGGCTCAACCTTGACTCTTGCAGAGCCTAGGACCCAAACCCAGGGAATGGTGCCACCGCAGTGGGCTTGAGGTTCTTATATCCATTAACACAATCAAAATGATCTGCCAGAGACAAGCCCACAGACCAACCCAATCTAATCAATCTTTCATTGAGATGCTTTCTCTAAATGTGTCAAAAATACAATTAAAACTATCACATTATGTATTTATTTATATAAAACTGTCAATATTTTTCTGAGCCACATTTAAGTCTTCATTCCTTAACATTTTCCTTCTAAAATTTTTTTAACGTAAAATTCACAAAACATTACACATTTCTAAGAGATAACGAATGAGTGATATTTAGCACATTCATAGTATTGATAAGCCATGACTTCTATGTAGTTCCAGAACATATTCTTTGTCATTTATCCATTCAGTAGTTACATTCTCTTCCCAATAGTCTCCATGGATTTCTTTAGCCTAAGCATTTCATATAAATAGAATATAATATGTGACTGATCCAACTTTTACTTAGCATAATATTTTCAAGATTCACCTGTTGTTGCAACATGTATCAGTACCTCATTTTTTTCTGTGGTCAAATACTATTACATTGTCATCTGTTGATAGGCATATGGGCTACCTGCTCTTTGGCCATTATGGATACTGGTTCCATTGATGCAAATGTGTATAGTAAGTACCTGGTTTCAAATCTCTTGGGCATATATCATGGAGTATAACGGATGTATAATATGGTAATTCTACATTGAATTTGTTTTTTATAAAAGAACTGCCAAGATACTTTCTCTTTAGATTCTTAATGATTTTGTCAACATAAAAACTAAAGTTTTAGATTATATATTCCTGGTCAGTATTCCTTGAATGATATCATACTTAAAATTGAAACCATTAGTCACTTGATGAATTGTACTGTTGCTGTCAAGGAGATGAGCTTTAAGGAAGCATGTTACAGGAAATCAGTGAATGAGACTGGGTGATGGTTACCATAAGATTCCCTGATATGTCAGATATTGACAGTGGATAAAAAAGCAGTAACTCTGGTCCTGTCACTATAAATCTCACTCTGCTTTATACTCAGGACAGGAACCTGAGGAGGGGAAGCCCCACAGATAAAGAAGCAAGGATATAAGTTTCATGCAACATCCCATTTCGTTTCTTATACCTCCTGGTTCCTGTGTTCCTTATTTTAACCTTAAATCCCACCTTCAAAACAGAGCAAGTGAATACAATAAGGAAAATAGGGCAGAAGACAAAACAGAGAGGGGGAGGGGAGGGGAAAATAGGGAGGAAGACAAAACAGAGGGGTTGGGTAGGGGTAGGGGAAGGGGAGAGGAGAGGGAGAGAAAGAGGGGGAGAGGGGGAGGAGGAGAGGGAGGGGAAGGGAGAGAGAGAGAGGGAGAGAGAGAGGGAGAGGGAGAGGGAGGAAGAAGTAGAGGGAGAGGGAGACGGAGAAGGAGTGGGAGGAAGAAGTAGAGGGAGAGGGAGAGGGAGAAAGAGAGAGAGCAAACACCCTGGGGTCATCAGTGAAGCAGCACCAGCTTTGTCAGTCATTTGAACATGGACTTCCAGTTCCCATCTGATTGTTCCCATTTGGGAACATTGCCAAGAACACAGTACTTCGAGTCCCTAATTTTTCACAATTAGTATTTATGTCTTTCCTGTAGGAATTACCTGTTTTTTTTGTTGGAAATTTAAATGTCCAAATAAGAGACTAATTTTAACAGACAAAAGTAACCATGCCTTCTTCTATTTATGTGTCCATCTGGATACCTCATATTCTTAGGTAAGAGGCCAGAGAGATGACACAAGTCTGCAACCCCAGCCCTTGACACACGTGAGAAAAAGGACCAAGTGCCCAAGGTCCTTCTCACCTCTCATACTATTTCACACTCTGTCAGATTAGACTATCTATTTTCATCTGCCCCTTGCAGTTTTAACTCTTGAGGATTGAAACACAAAGGATAAAATTATATATTATTGTAACCAAGTGTTTACTCTTATTAAAAATGAATGAATCAGTTTAGATTTCTTTGATAATAGCTTATGATTTGGGAGTATGAGCTTTGAAGGTCCATTCTGTGCCCTAATGCTTCAGTAAGACTCATCTCCCTCATCTAAGAGGCCTCCTTCATAATCGAGGCTAACCCTCTGCTTCCTACAATAATAATCATGCTTGTCTGCAAGATTTAAATGTGATACTGTGTTTCCATTTCTCTT
>NW_022196915.1:73293588-73298229 GCF_008632895.1 Mastomys coucha
TATATATATATATATACATATATATACTGCTTGACTCTTTTTTTTTTCCAAAGCAGCTTTTAAAATGTGTTCAAATTGCTTTCTGAGCTCTGTCTCTCTTGTTACTGTTGAGGTGTTCCATTGTAGGTGAGACAGAAAATAGGAAAAAGAACACTTAGGTGGGTATGTTTGCCATTTAAAAAAATATAACTCCAACTCAACACAAATTTCTTTTTCTGGTTTCTATGTCTTTGACGCTTTTGATGTCTAAACAGTTTGTGTAAGAACTGAGAACAGTGTATTTAAATATGCATGAGAAGCGATGCAAAACATCTCCTCTCAACCACTTAAAATCTTCACAGGAGTGAGTTTGGGAACAGAGGACAGTGTATGCCCTCGTTCCGTTCCTGTGATTAGGAAGAAATGCCTCCTTCTACCCTTCAGAAACACTTTTCCAACACGCTCATTTTTGGCTGTTTTTGGTCTGAAGGACACATTGAGGTCCTTTAATCTGACCCGGGCCACTCCTAGTACAACCTGTCTTGTCCATTTTCTGGCCTTGTCTTTAGCCAGGCCTTATCTAGGTCTTGTGAAAAGAAGAAACATTCTGAGGTGGTATAGCTCCTCAAGGGCGACAGCATGCCTGAGAGACAGCCAAGGGAGTTTATAGTCTCATCACTGATGATGTAAGGAGGAGCTTCCCACATTGTCCTCAACTGTCTCAGTACTAAGATGCTTCAAAGCTGCATTAGGAATATCTAGGTCCCCATGAAATCCTAGGTGTCATCCGTCTAAAAGCTCCAAGTGTCCTGGGGAGATGGAGGTGGTGGGAATCGGCCTCACCACTTTGTGGGAGCCAAGGGGTGACAGCTCTTCTCTAACCTTGGGATGAAGATTAGACACGCTGTGAGTGAGCGCACCCAGATCTCATGACAACAAAGTGTTGGTTTTCATCTCTCAAAATGCAGAGCGAAGTTCCAAGGATCTGACCCTTATTTCATCCATCCACTGAGCTTCTTTCAACTTTCCTGGTTTACCTGGTTTACCAGGAAGTTTGGGTAAAATGTGGTTAGTGACCTTCCTTGTTTATAAAATGAGGAGTGCTCATAAAAGCAGTAAAGCTTTGAAAGGCTCCAGTCTTACAGCTGCCCATGTCCACTGTTAACCATTTCCCCAGTCCACTCAAAATATATCTTGTCAGCCAAACTTAAGCAAGCTGTGTAGATGAGAACAGGAAACATCACTGGACACTTATCTAAGTACCATTGACAATGTGGCATCAATAAATGTATCTGAGATGCAGCAAAGGGACAGTAACAAGAAAGAGCAGTCACCCAGAACATGACCTTACAACAGGGCAGTTAATTAGTACCTTGAATCTGTTAATCTGTTTTCCTTCCTTCCTTCCTTCCTTCCTTCCTTCCTCCCTTTCTTCCTTTTGTGTATGGTGCATACATGTGTTCATTTTTGTGTGTGTTTATGTGTATGGGTGTATATGCATGTATGTGTGCACATAGAGGACAGAGGTCAGATAGCTTTTCTCTATCCTTCTAACTCTTATGTTTCAATGCCAGGCCTTTCAATGAACCAAGAGCTCATCAATTGGCTGATTGGCTAAACCGAGCTCAGGGAATCTACCTATATCCATATCCCTGATGCCACCTCAGGACCCAGGTTGCAGGTATGTGCTGCCACATTTGGATCTCTTATTTTGTTTTGTTTTGTTTGCGATTGTTTTACCTGAAAGTATGTCTATGTACTGTGTGTGTACCTAGTTCCCCCATGGAGACCCAATGGTAGTACTGGATCCCTGGGATCTATTGTTATAGGTAGTTATGAGCTGCTGTGTGTGCTAGGAATGCTGGTCCTCTCAAAGAGTAGCAAATGCTCTTAACCACTGATCCATGCATGCCTGTTTTGGTTTGTTTGTTTGTTTGCTTTCCCACACAGGGATCTAAACTTAAGTCCTCAGGCTTACACAGCAAACACTTTACAAGCTGAGCCATCTTCCCAGACCCTCGAGTCTCTACTTCTTCCTCTGTGAAATGGGACCAATGTTATCTGCATTCAGATAATTATTAAAAAGTTTATTATTATTAAAAAGTTTATTATTAAAAAGATTCAGAGAATTATTAGATGACTAATAATTATAATTAATAGATGGCTAATAATCATTTATTATTACTTAATTTTAAACATATCTTAAAGTATTACCATTTAAAACCAAATTCACCTTCACAGAACCCACTGAATTGGAAAGTACCGAGGGAGTTAAAAATTTTCAAATTCATCATCTTCCAACATTACCAAAACAAGCAGTTGGTATTCCAGAGGTCTCCCAGAGAACTTTCAGACAGCTCAAATTGAAGTGTGGAGCAAGAAGCATATTTTCACCTCTCCAGCAATTAATCTGTCTGTGTCTTAGTCCTGTTTTCTGAGCTCTTGCTGCTGTGGTGCCTGGGGCTTTTAAACAGTTTTTACTTCATTTTTTCCTGTGATGACAAATATTACAGCATTACTGATTTTCAAATGTGAAAAGACTAGAAATGGAGGAATAAAATCAGGCTTTCCAAGATTTACCTAAAAATAGTCTTAGGTCTCTTTATCCTGGTTCCATTGTGTTTAACCGTGCAGTTTAATCACACTGTAATATAAAAGCGCATCATGAAGGTGGTCATGCCAAAGGCCACACACATGCACACGTGGGTGTTTTTATTTAGTTTTCTGTGGAAGGGATGGATGACTTTAGAATGATTTTCTCTAAGATGGAAGATAAAATCTGTGCAATTTGATACTAAAGCTGTTGTGTCCCCACTGTGTGTCCCCACTTTGTGCTGGGCATTTTCTGAGGTGGTGTAGAATTTTCCAAAGACTTACTGGCCCCGACCTTCTCAAAGTTGAGAAGCATGGGAGCAGGGTTGGGGGAGACATTTCACAAATACCAAAACTATAAAGCACATAGGAAGTGCAACAAAGGTTAAAGAAAAGTATTTATGGGAACAACAAAATAATGGAAGCCGAGGACTTCCTGCAGAGACCTTTAGGAAATCACTAGAATGGTGGCATTTAAACTGGATAGGGTTTTGACAGGAGGGACACATGAGGTTAGAAGGATCCTGGAGAAGAGAAGAGTGTGAACAAAGGCATGGCGGTATTGGTGGTCTGTGGTGGCTGTAAATGCATGGGTAGGGGGAAGTGAAGCACACGCTGTTAACATCTCGGGTAGCACGGGAGGGGGGGTGGGGTGGTAGGGTCACTGTATCTGAGAGATACTGGTAGGATATGAAGCATCAGGAAGAATAAGGAAGGAAGAGCGGCTTCAGATGACAGAGATGTAAGAAGAAAGGTCATTTTAGTTAAAGCAGAATGATAACATGTTTCAGCGCTGGGGCTGACTAGAAGGCAAGTGGGTGTTGGCAATGCAGCTCAGAATGCTTGCTTGCCTAGCACGCGTGAGCCCTAAGCCCAGGTTCCAACACAACCCCCAAAGGAGAAAGAGAAAAGAAAAAGACCAGTAATGAGGTAGTGCCTTTCTTTCTTCTTGCCAGAGATGTTTCTAGTGTAAAGTGGAGGGAAAGATGAAGTATGGGAAGACAATGGGGAAGCAATTTTTCTTTAGTTGGAAATCCTCTGTAACTCAGTTCAGTCGGATTCCCCAGCTCTTTGCTCTGGGATAGGATCCCAGAAGGAAATGAACAGCACATTCACACCAGATACCTGGTGACTTCAACATGAAGAAGGTTACTAGGGTACACAAAGGGATGGTGAGGAGCTGTCACCACCCCTCACCCTGAGTGGCAAAGGCAGCAAGTAGTTCCTAGCGACTGAAGGAAGCATGCAAGGTCCCTTCCCTAGGGAAGCCACAGGAATGTTGATCAAAGTGAAAACTCTTGTAATCAAATGGAGTATTTTATCCTATAAAATGGGTATATGTGCAACAAAATCTAAAGTACAAGGTTAAAGAAAAGGGGTCCTAGACATGAATGAATGTCAGGTTGCCACTGTCATAACTGACATGGCTTCATATCAAGCTTGCACAGGGGCCACCCGAGTGAATGTCAACAAGGTCATATGCACATGGATACCATTTTAGTACTAGTCATTTAACCAAAGATTATTGCTTCAAAGTATCTGATGTAGAGTCCAAGAGACATTGCTCAGTGGGTAAGGCCACTTGCTCTACAAACATGAGTATGTGAGTTCAAATCTCCAGCACTGCATACAAAAGCCAGACATGGCTGTATGTGCCTGTCACTCTAGCATTAGGGGTAGAGCCCTGGAGCTTTCTGGCCAACCAGTACAGTTAAACATCAGGCTACCAGTTCAATGGTCTCATAGTGGCAAAGTGGAGATGGTAAGAGAAAGACACTCAATATCATCTCCTTGTTCAACATGTACGTGCATGAGCTCGTGTACTTGCACACATATGCATGTATGCACAGTACAACACACACACACACACACACACCAACCTGCACATTCATGTGCACCCATACACAGACACACACACACACACACACAGGCATACACACATGTCTCTCAATATGCCCACTGGTTCACTATGGCTGTGCTATTCTGCTATTACCAAATAAGTATTGTGGTGGCCCTGCTGTGTTCTTGGAAGAACTCTAAACCGAAACCAGAGACTTAGCTCGCTGGGGG
>NW_022196915.1:73303014-73305948 GCF_008632895.1 Mastomys coucha
CAGGTTTCCAAATCCTCGGTTCGTGGAACCCCACGCAGGTAGGAGCTGCGGGACGGCATCCTACAAAGTATGAGTGCACTATGGTGAGCATCTCTTTGATTGTTCTTGCCCTGACCTTAACTGTCATCACCCTCTTCTCCCCTTTTTCCTGTTGACCCCAAAGGACAACCTGAGCCTACTTGAGCTTCCTGTAGTGCCAAGCACAGAGAGGAGGCAATGTGCCTGCAGGCTGAAAGAAACTTGTCTGTGTCCTCTCTCTGTTTCTCATTTGTAGTGCTTGTTACGGTATTGACTAAAATAAGATCATATAGCAAGTTGTATGCGTTTATCTTTCTATAAACTACCCATTGGGTCTTTGGCTCTGCTGTAATTCTATTACTTGACCTCCTGTCTTACACATAACCAATTTCAAGAATGAATGAAAACAGTACACATTACAGTCTCTACCACTTATTGGAGAAGTTTTATTTTAAAAAAAATTCGAAAGAACTTAAAAAGGGTATATCATTCATTTAATATTGGGTTTATTTTAAGCCATACTTCAAGAACTCAAGTATGGACCTGAAGGCCTTTTTTTTCCTCCTGGGTGTGGCTCTAATCTTTTTCTCCCTGCTTCTTCCCTGGAGTCAGGTCCTTGGGAGACACCACTGTGTGATGAGCAGCAGAACACTGAAGGTCTGAAGTACTTGTCCCACTGAACATGCAGTGTTGGTGGCAGCAGGCAGCACTGGAGAAACTCTGCTCACATGCAGATTTATGCTTCTGAGCCTTCTACAAACTGCTAGAAACTGCTTGCTTGTCAGATTTGCCCTATGTTCATCCAATTAATGTCAATAAATCTGTATTGATGGAAATTTGCTAAACCAGTAAGAAAATTCTTTATCAATTGTGCATGGGGAGAAGGCAGTAACAGAGTAGTGCCAAGTGGGAGGCCGAATGGCTCTAGGGAAGATGTGTATATAGGGTAAGGCCATTCATGAGTGTGGAGTAGAGTCATTGTTTTCAACACACTGTGCAATGGTCTCCTGCTCCAAACATTCTCAAATTTATGTTCTAATTTGTAATAGTAGAGCAAGCAGAGAACAAGGAAAAACAGGAATCAGATCATGAGAGACATGCTGTAAGGGGAAAGTAGACTGCTCTGTGACAACTGATTCAGACTTGGGCTTGGAATGAAGGGAGAGGAGAGGAGAAGAGAAGAGAAAAGAGGAGAGGAGAGGAGAGGAGAGGAGAGGAGAGGAGAGGAGAGGAGAGGAGAAAAGAGAGGGAGCATGTGCCATTTGGGGTGAATGCTACAAGAAGATTGGTAGGTCCATGGTGAAATTTGGACTGTCTTGTATCTGGCTGTATCAGGCTGCCACTTAAGTGTATACTAACGGGTCCAGAGAAAAGAATTTGTCTATTGTGTCAGAAACTGCATAAAGGGGGGGTGGGGGGATGAAGACATAGAGGCACCAGATTTACTTAGTGGCCTGTGTGTCACTAGGCACCCAGAGAGGAGCAGCCCTTCAGTGGCCTGCGTGTCACTAGGCACCCAGAGAGGAGCAGCACTTCAGTAGAATGGTGGGCACAGAAAGCACACTGATGCTACTTCAAGAAGGAATGGGGCAGAGACAGGAGACAAGATACAAGACACATGATGTGATAATGAGAGAAAGAGCACAGGAAGACAGGGACATGAGAAGTAGATTTTGCCTGAAAGTAGATTTAGGTGATGCTCTTTTGTTGAAAACGGTCAGAGCGAAGATGTGATACGGAAGCGTGGGAAGATGGATGTTGTTATAGCGTGGCTCAAAGAGTGTGAAGGTAAACTCACAAGGAAATGTGTCAGATGCTTATTTTGGAACTCTGGCCAATAATTTGAATGCAACCAATCACCTTAGAGTCCTTAGGTGTCATTTTTCTTTTATGCAAAGGCTAACATCTTTTATGCAGCTATGTGTTTAAACAAGTTGTAGTTTTGACAGCTGAATATGATGTAAGAAGAAGGGGACATTTGTGAGTGGTCACTGGAGTGATAGACCATAAAATCTAAGAAAGGAAGCAGGGACATGAAGGCACAAAAGGAATGACAAATAGGAGGAAGTTGTCAATTGGATGTGTCAAAGGGCTGAAAGAATCCTTGGTGTGTGTAATAGAAGTGAACTGGAAATCTAGGTGGTGGTATTGAAAAGGTAGTGTGTTGAAACTTTGGTCTTAGAGAGGTGGTTACCTGCCATGGTAAGAACTAGATGGCTGAGGTGGGATGGAGCCAAAGATGACTCTTGTGAGAGATAAAGTCACAGAGGTTGGGGTAGGTTAGTCTGTGGTCTCACAATTCTGCTATTGGGATGAAACGGAAGACAGTAAGGAAAGGAAGTGAGCCAAACAAAGGAGAAACTACATCAGATAAGACAGGAGATGCAGCACGGGGAACTGTGAGAGTGGCATCAGTGTAAAATTGAACTGTCTGTGCTTTACTCTTAGCCCTAAAGAGGTTGCAAGAGCACTGTCCTCAGGACTAGCCCAATGGGTAACTGTTCAGAATCTGGAGGGACAAGAAGCCTTGCTAATCATAAATCCATGAATCTAGAATTCTCAAAGGCACTGGACTGTCTAGTAGAGAACCTAGAAAGGGTTGGGTGGGCTCATCACTGTGTGTGAGGTTGAGTGTGAAAGGGAACAGGAACAAAGCCAGGGTTAGGGGCAAGCACAGAGAGGAGACAGTCTATGACAGTAGACAGAATGGACTGAAAGAGAATCTCTTCCCTCTGAGGTCTGCAAAATAAGTCTGCTGTTTCCCCCTCACTATTGCTCTGGAATTGGCTTTCATTAGGAAACCAAGGGCTGCTGGGAGTAAAGAAGAGCCTTTGGCTGGAAAACAGTCTTCCAAGCCAATGGCCCCAAGAAAAAAGCTGGAGTAGCCATTCTAATATCGAATAAAATTGACTTTCA
>NW_022196915.1:73310529-73314486 GCF_008632895.1 Mastomys coucha
AAAAAAAAAAAAAAAAAAAGAGCCTTTGAAGAGAAGAATAGAAGGATTCAGTTTTCTGACCAGAATATAAGCCATTCTGCTTGCTGACAACTTTTAAAAGGCAGAAATCTAAGAAACAAGGACCCACCCCTAAAAATTTCCCCTCTGGAGACTACTGCTGCTGGTAGGAGATTTAGATAAACTGCTTGCTCTCCTGACTCACACACTCTCTGGCTCCAATGAGGTTATGCAGATGTTGGGAATCACCAAGGTAGAAGGAGAGTTGAAGAAGATCAGGAGCAGTGGGACTCACTGTCTCAAAAGGAGGAGCCAAGAGTCTTGGCAGCAGACAGTGGATGAGGCCAGGTCACCAAAACCTGACACTGGGTAAAACAGCTATGCCCCTGTCGTGGTGAGAACAGGAAACAGCGTGGGCTTTGACAGAGTTCTGACATTATCTCCAGAGTATGGTCAAATGAAGCATTTCACCAACTCCCAACCCACCCTTATACCAACAGGAAATAGAAAAAAGAAGTAATTTATCCTACGGGATCCATAGCATTTTTTGAAAAAAAAAAAAAAAATAGGCCTTGCCAACCAAACTCAGTTTCTGGTTATTAAATTCTAATTTTTACAATGGGGAATTTTTTCTCTCTCTTACTAATGATTTAAGAAATGAAAGGGGGGAAATAAAATAAGAATGGGATATACTAAAAAAAAAGAAGGAAGGAAGAGGGATAGAGAGAGGGAGGGGGGAGGAAAGATAAAAGGCTTTTCCATTCACAGCTTGAAAAACATCAAGAGCACAAGGAAATGATTTTTAAAAGGATGCAGTGGTCAACTTACTTTATCAGAACATAGTGAGGGAAGCATAAGCTTAGGTCCCCAAAACACACAGTCATGTTATTTACCCTGAGATACCCCTGACCTTGAGGCCTAGATGAAAGATATATATTTGTAAATCTTTCAGATAATTTGCAAAATAATTCCAAGTATATTCCAAGTTCTAAGTAACATTTGCACATTTTAGGAAAGGGATATACTAAGAAAGAAGGAAGAAGGAGGGAGGAAGGGAGGGAGAGAGGGAGACAGGGAAGGAGGGAGGGAGGGAAACAGGGAGGGATGGGAGGAGGGAGAGGGGGACAGTAAAGGCTTTGCCTGTTGCTTCCTCTCTTCTCCTGTATTACAGCTCTCAGGAATTTGGCTGCTGTTAAGAGTCTTAAGCACCAAGGTCATGCTCCCTGCTCTTTCTTTCTCTTGACAGCATGGAGACAGGAGGTGACAGCAGGTTTGCAAAGTTACTGACCTAGAGCACAGAGGTGGACAGTGACAGGCTAGGAGGGTATCACAGCCTGAGCTCAGGGGCCAGTGGACCAGCAGGAGCAGGGCTTGAGACAACCCAGACACCCATGCATCTGAGGCTGTGGAGCAGAGAGCGGAGCTGGGGAGAATCTGAAGCAGAGGCAAGACCTGCTGCAAGTGCGGATGGAGAGGACGCCATTCACACCAAGAGTGAAGCTTTATCCTTAGCAGGGCTTCAACCCTTCCTACTCCCACACTGAAGGAATTTCTTTCTTTCTAAGACCACGGGTGGCTGCCTACTGAAAAGGAGCGCAAGACCCATTAGTGAGGTGCGAGGTGCGTCCCCGCTTAGACACAGTCTAAAAAAGAAATTCTTATCAAATCTTCCTGAACCTTTTCCCCTGAAGTTTTGAATTTAAGATAAAAATTCTCCTGAGCTTTGCCTCACTGGACTGGTAAGTGTTCCGAGTGCATAGAATGTATTTTAATTAACTAGGCAATTATGTTCTCATGCATTATAAGGAGGACCATTAAAGTACATCTTCTGCCTGCAGAGTCTTATGTCCTTCCTCAACCAAAGGCATTCTCTTATCTCTCCCTTACTACACAGAGGACAGAGACAAAAAATAGCTTTTGCAAGCCCACCCCTGCTCCCCTGTCCATTTTTAAAATAGGGTTTTTTTTTTTAATGTTAGCATACCAGGCCACACTGGACTTGGTATGGTAGTTTCATATTTATTCCATTCACATTAACACCGCCCTAGCACCTTTTCCTTTATTACCTCCCAGGAGACATGAGTCATCATGACACATGGATCCTACTGCCCTGTTGTTTCCATTTGTTTCTCTCTCTCTCTCTCTCTCTCTCTCTCTCTCTCTCTCTCTCTCTCTCTCTCTCTCTCATACACACACACACATAAACACTCACAAATACACACTCACACATACAAACTCGCACTCACACACTCTCTCACACACACACACACACAAAGTGTAAAATGTAGGATGTGCATATGAGATCAAATATGCAGTGCCTACTGTTCTGAATCTGGCGCATTTGGATTCCCAGTGACTTCTAGTTGTATTCATTTCCCTATAAATGTCCTAATCCAGCATAGGCAAAACCTAGGAGTAATCAGACAGCTTCTTTTGAACACTTTCCTATAGAGAAGTGACTCAATATTTGCGAGATTATTTATAAGAGATTGGGCTTATTAGCACGAATAGACACTTACTACACACCATACTAGCATTTTACACTCATCATTTGAGTGTACATTTGCCGTAGTTTTAGATTGAATTTTATCTTTATTTTGTAGAAGAGGAAAGTGAGTCACAGAAAAGTTAAGGTTGCCTCTTGAAGCCAGGGAGTGTGGCTGAGAGAATGCTCTCCGTCACTGGGGGTTCTGAGGCTAACATGGTAGAATTGTAAGCTAGGGTGGGGCTTGGAGAAGGGAAGTGTGATGGTTTGGATATACTTGGCCCAGGGAATGGCTCTATTTAGAGGTGTGGCATTGATGGAGTGGGTGTGGCCTTGTTGGAATAGGTGTATCACTGTGGGTGTGGGCTTTAAGACCCTACTCTTAGCTGCCTAGACGTCAGTCTTCCACTAGCAGCCTTCAGATGAAGATGTAGAACTCTCAGCTCTGCCTGCACCATACCTGCCTGGATGCTGCCACGTTCCCACCTTGATGATAATGGACTGAACCTCTGAATCTGTAAGCCAGCCCCAAGTAAATGTTGTTCTTACAAGAGTTGCCTTGGTCATGGTGTCTGTTCACACCAGTAAAACTCTAACTAAGACAGAAAAAAAGCGTACAGATTCTATGAGACATTAACAATATGCTGTGTGGCATAATCCCTAACTTCATTCTAAATATTTATCCTTATACCACAGAAAAGTATTTCTCACCTCTAATCAAGGAAACTTCTCTTTGTAACAGATGGAGACAATTACAGACACTCACGACTGATCAAAATATAGAGTTGTGGAGCCCAGTCCCAACTGATACAGCTATAACACAACTCCTGCACATGAGACTCAGAAATCATTGCTGAAAGGGGTGTGAGGCAGTGGTTAGAAGAGCCAGAGAAACCAGAAGTTTGCTGTGAGACTGTGTCTCCTACAGATGTTAGAGGCACTACACTCATAATGTCTCTCTAACATGGCTACCGAAACATGACCTGAACGAGGGTGAGACCAATAATAATGCAAATGGGAGGAAGCTCAGGGGGCCTCGACCTTAGACATAGAATCATCTTCAGCTAAGAATTGTTGAGAGTGGGAGAAATAGTCTCCTCCAGGGAAAAGCAGAGCAGTTGGTTATCCAACACCAAATGGTCAGACCAAGCCACAAACATGCAGGTGGCTCTATGGAGATTGAGCAGGTTGTGTTTGCACGTGTTGGACTGTACACACACACACACACACACACACACACACACGTATGAATCAACAATTAAAGAAAGATAGGTCATGAATTTTTCTGAGACCAAGAGGGGTTATGTAGGTCGGGCTAGGAGGGGGAAAGTGAAGACAGGAAACGATGTAATCATGTAAGCTCAAAATTATAAAAAAGAAGTAATATTTTAAAATTGTTGTGTGTTCCGGAAGGAGTTGCAGAGATTAACTATGTAGCAGAGACTGAAGGAAGGGCAAGCCAGCCTAAATATAGC
>NW_022196915.1:73314969-73339445 GCF_008632895.1 Mastomys coucha
GTTTTTTGGAGGGGAAACTGGGAAAGGAGAAATTTACATGTAAATAAAGAAAATATCTAATAAAAATTGTGTGTTCTGTATATGAGAGAAAATGTGATATTCTTCTGAATATAGTATACTTCACTTCATATGATTTCCAATTCTATTGATTTTTCTTCAAGGACATGATTTCATTCATTTTTTTTAAAAAAAAAAAAACCCTTTTATTGATTTTTTGTGAATTTCACATGATACACCTGAATCCCACTCATCTCCCTGAACCTCATTAGCCACCCTCTACTCTCGCAACCTCCATTCCAAAATATAACAACAAAAAAAGTAGTAAAAACTAAAACAAACAAAACCAAAAAAAAAAAAAAAAACCCAACCATGTAAGCAATGAAGCTATAGTGTGATTGACAATATCTTCTTTTGCTCAAAGAGCTTGCAAGTGTTCCTCGCAGTGAGCCATTGGCTCCGCTACACTATCAATTCAGGATCCTCCTGGGACTCTTCTAGTGTTCCTTACTGCCCAAGTGAGGAGCACAACCAACTCTCACGAGTGCCACAGTCACCGAAGGGTAGAGCCAGCTCTGCACGTCTCTCAGACATCAAAATGGCCTCAGGTGAAAGCCCAGATCAGGGACATCCAAATGGCCTTTGCTGGTTACGTGGGCCACAGACCCAGACATGCTCCATGGTGACAGCATGGGACTAGACCTCACCATGGCCTCAGGTGGCAGTACAGAGTACTCACATCAGGCTGCTCCTCACTACCCGCGACTCTCTAGTTTTGCTCCCCTCATTGTGCACACACTGGTCTGCTTTTCTTACTCTTCCATTGCTCCACCACAGGCCTCTGGCTGTCTTCTGACTTGTCTGCAAAATGTGCCAGCAGGCTGGGTCATCCTATTTCATCCATTTTTCTGGTGGAAAAAAAAATGCATGGATATGTAAGTTCCACATCTCCATTCATTCATCTGTTTCTGAACTGATTCCACCACTTAGCATTTGGGATGAAGAAGAGGAACAGCGAGGGACATGGGAAGGTGACAGGGCACATGTGGTCTACATGACATACTTGAATGAAAAGATCACATTGAAACCTGTCACTTTGCACAATGAATAGACACTAATAAATTTTTTTAAAAATGTTGTGTGTGTGCATACAGTTTTTGTCATTAAAAATTCAAACGTAAGTAGAAAAGAACATTTGATCTAGAATTATTACTCATGTTCAAACTTTCTTTGCCCCGACTAAACCAAGCTTTCCCTCATGCTGTAAATAACTTATAGAAATCCACATATTAACTATTTCAAAAACTCTTGGATCCATAGGAATTCAGTATTACCATTTTGGCTAAGATAATAAAATATAAATAAAAATAAAACAATATGGGCTGGTGAGATGGCTCAGCAGGGAAGAGCACCGACTGCTCTTCGGAAGGTCATGAGTTCAAATCCCAGCAACCACATGGTGGCTCACAACCACCCAAAATGAGATCTGATGCCCTCTTCTGGTGAGTCTGAAGACAGCTACAGTGTACTTACATATAATATAAATAAATAAATCTTAAAAAAATAAAAATAAAACAATATAACATAGAATATTTTAAAATAACATCCTTAAAAGCTAACTTCAAAGCTTTAAGAGTTCCTCTTTGTCGGGCAGTGGTAGCACACGCCTTTAACCCCAGAGTTACTCTTTAAAGTTGAATGGAGTACTGAAAATTGTCTTCCGAAGGGTGCAGGCATACCTCCTCTTTTAAAAAAAAAATTATTTATTTAATTGTTTATTTGTTTATTTATTTATTTATAATTCATATATTACTCCCCCCCCTCCGTCCACCCTCCTACTGCTCCACATCCCATACCTCCTCTTCACCCCCTGTCTCCACATGGATGTCCCCACATGGATGTTCCCATCCCCCACACCACCAGACCTCTGGGGTCTCCAGTCTCTTGAGGGTTAGGTGCGGCATCTCTGAATGCACACAGACCTGGAAGTCCTCTGCTGTATGTGTGTTGGGGGCCTCATATCAGCTGGTGTATGCTGCCTGGGTGGTGGCCCAGCGTCTGAGAGATCTTGGTGGTCCAGATTAATTGAGACTGCTGGTCTTTCTATAGGATTGCCCTCTTCCTCAGCTTCTTCATTCCTCCTTAAAAGTCCAAAAACCCTAGCAGCATAGAGAATTGAAAGAGGAATCAAGATGTTTTTTGATATTTCTCCCCCTTCTCCTGTATTTACCCTCTTATGTGCAAAGCATTGTGTTGGGCTTAAAGAAAAACTGCTAAATTAAATGGGCAGAATCATGTCCAGAATAGAAAAGCATTAAACACACAGCTCTAAATAGGAAGTTAGAAATGGTGAAGGAAACGAGCACACAGAACACAGGAAATAGTGACAGATTTCCACAGGGCCTGGAGGAATAGGAAGCCCATGGGTAATGCTATGTACCGGTGTCACAACTGACAGAGGAAGTGCTGAACAAGGAGGGCCTCAGATAGAGCAATCAGAAATACAAAGGTCCCCAGGGATGCAAGATCATGAAGGGTGTCAGAAACAGAGGGAGAGTGCATGTGTCTGAGCATAAAGGGAAGTGACACGGAGCAAGGCAGGCTGGAAAGAGAGTCCAGCTCTTACAGACATCTCAAGATACTTGAATTTTATGTAAAAGGACAAGATATTGAAAGCTAATAAATCTCAAAAACAAACACTTTTTAAATATATTTTAATTTATCATTTAATTATTATGAGCAGTGATTGAGCCTTAAGATGTCCCTCTGCCTGACCTGGAGTTCATTACGTAAGCCTTGAAGTTTCAGAAATCCTCCTGCCTCTGCCTTCTGAGAACTGGGATTATTGATGTGCTATTTTAAAGCCATGCCAGGCTTTAAAAGTACTTTGAAGATCATTTCTGTTTCTGGGTTGCATTTTAGGGATGAAATTTAATAAAAAGAATTAGAGGAACTCGTTAGTAGATAATTGCTTCCAGGTAGGCAACAAAATGTGTACAAGGAGAGAGCAAGAATGGAAACCGCTATTTACAGTTGATCTGATTCATATGAAGTCATCATCCCAAATCTTGGGTGTTTCATAGTCAAATCTCTTCTAAACGCTACTAATCCTGCCCCCTGTGTAGCTTCATACCGATAATAATTGATAACATTTGTTGTATTTTATGCTAAGTGCAGGGCATCAGTGTCTCATTTAATTCTCCCTCTAACTCTATTGGTACAAATTTTAAACACTGGTAAATGAAAACCTACAGTGGTCAAGTGGCTGGCCCAAAAGTATGCTTCACTAGGAATCTCTAGGAAAACAGAGTCAGTAGAATGAAAATATAATATAAAGGGGGGTTGTTAGGGTGGTTACATGATACAGAATGGGCAGTCCAGCAATGGCCGTATATACACGGGAGGCATTGGAATCCCAGTACTTGCTCAGTCCGCGAGGCTGGGTGCCTCAGCAGCATAATATGGTACTGAAGACCCAGAGGATCCCTGAATCACTGCTAGTCTTCAGTCTGGGTTCATATGAAAGAGTACTTGGACATCTTTATATCTGGGCTACTCCTGGAAGGCGATGGTCATTTGGAATAGGGGTACTGTCCTCCTTAGGACAGTAATCGTTAGGACAGTTAATCGTTCCATAAAATAGCCTCACAGACACTACAATGAGCATGTCTCTTAGTCTTCTTAGATCTTGTCTAGTTGACAACCATGGTCAACCGTCATAGATAGCAAATGCATAAATATCATTGGAACTAAGTACCAGCTGTTTTCAAAGTTTGTGCTTGGCAGTCCAGTATGACATATCCAAAGTAATAATATTATGTTAGAGAGCTTCTAAAATGTCTCACAAGGACTCTTGCCTCCTAAAATCCATATGGAATCCCATTCATCGCACGTGTGTAGTGTGGACCTGCCCACTTTCCACCCACAGTTCTAACAAACTGAACCCAGCAAACGTGAATGGCCTTTCACTCTGGGAGCGGATTATAAAACAGAAACTTCAGTGTTAGTAGCACTTTCCCTAGCTGGCATTCTCTTGGTTATCTTGTTCACTTGCTCTAGTAAACCAAGCTGCCATGTTAGGACTGCCCTATGAGGGGGATGCAATGCCAGGAACAGAGGCCAGCAGCCTATGTAGAACTGAGTGCTGCCAGCAAGCACGTTTGTGAGCACACAGGGGACCTTCCCCAGCCTGGGCTCGAGTTCTCTGCAGGCAAGCTGACACTTTGAGTTGACTAGTGAGACTGTGAGCAGTAGAGCTAATTAGGTGTTGTCCAGATTTTGTTGTTTTAAGATACCATGTTGTGTGGGGCAATTTGACACATAGTAAGAGGTAACTAATACAAACGGTAATACAAATTTTGAGAATAACTCTCATAACCTTGTGTTTATGCAATCATTTAATTTTTTCAATGAAAAAAGTAAGCTTCAGAATAGGAAAATTAGAAAAAATATTTCCACTATCTTGATCCAAAACATAACAGCTGCACAGGAAAGTGCCATCTGCATTTTTAACAGAAAACCTGGTGTTTATTCACCTGGTTTTCATTACCTTAATTCCCACCTCCAAGACCGTTTGAAACATGGTACCTAGCAAGGGAGTTGGGTTCTCTTCCGTGCTAAGCGTTAGTATAGAAGCATGTTTAAACCATCTGGCCTGCTGTTCTCTAGGCCTTCAACTCTGGACCAGCCAGTTGGATTCCTCAGCCTGTGCTGCGGCTTCCTAATCCCTGGATCCATTCCCACTCCAAGAGAGGGACATGGGTTTCAGGCTGTCAATCAGTATTTTTGCCAGTTTGAGATATATGTAAGGGATACAAATTTTTCAAAATTATCATAAGACCAGAGCTCAGATTGGGCAGAACCACAAAGAATTTTTTTCTCAGAAGTTTTCCCAGAAGGAGCTAATTACTGTGGGAGAGAGTAATTTTCACGTTTGGCTTGAATAACTACAGAAACAACAAAATGCAAATATTTTAAAAAGGATGGGGAAAATTAAAGGAAGGAAAACTTCTGATTGCTCTCTCTGAAGGGCAAACTCTAAGAAAAAATAGTCGCAGAGTATATGTATAAATGCGTATGCTTCCACGTGAATTAATGGGAGAGAAGCAGGACATAAAGTAAGGTCAATTTATAAGTTTTTGTATATAGTTATTAAGTATCTACTGTGTGCCAGGAAAGATTTGAATGTATAGGCTATATGCTACAGGATAAAGCAAACCCAATCTCTTCTCAAAAACAGCCTAAGTTTTAGTGGGTAAAACAGATAAAGTAAAAGCAAAAGCAATAAATCAATAAATAATTACAAGTTGTGATAGGGATGGAAAATAAGAACCAGGACTTTGTTTGTAATGGATGTTCAGAAAATGTTAGTTGCAGAACTATCGGAAGAGCAGGTCATTTGTGTCTCTGGCAGAGATGTCTCCAGATAAATAGAACAGCAAGAACAATAACTTGAAGGAGCATGGGAAATTCTAGAACGGTCCAAGTTTGCTGAGCTTGGTTGAAAGATGAGGCAGTGACAAGGGCCAGATCATCAATGGCTTGTAAACTGGAAGACCTGGGCTTTTGTTCTTAGTTCATGGTGGTTTACGGTCCAGCAATATACTATAATTTGTTCCCAGAACATGATGATGAACAAGGAAGGGACCTCAGAGTAGAAGATGTGTTGAACTGCTTCTGGCCAGAGATGAGGTGACTGGGAACAGAGTAGTCCCACGTGAAAGAATGGGAAGGAGTTTGGAAGTAAAAACCAAAGCACTTGCGCTCAAGTTGGTTATGATATAGAAGTATCATGAATTAAGGGAACTTTGTGTCTTGTAATTGAGGCATGAGTATGATGCTTGGTGAAGGTCTGGTGTCAGGAGACCTTTGTAATGCAAAATCTGAGATGTTTGAGAGAGAGAGTCGGGTAAAAATGTAGACTAGGAAATCAGAGTTTGGGCTGGTGAGATGGTTCAGTGGTTATGAGCCCTGGTTGCTCTTCCAGAGGTCCTGAGTTCAATTCCCAGCAACCACATGATGGCTTACAACCATCTGTAATGGGATCCGATGCCCTCTTCTGGTATGCGGATGTATGTGCAGCAGAGTACTCAGATTGGATGGCAAAAGGCCCTGTGGAAATCTGTCACTATTTCCTGTGTTCTGTGTGCTCGTTTCCTTCACCATTTCTAACTTCCTATTTAGAGCTGTGTGTTTAATGCTTTTCTATTCTGGACATGATTCTGCCCATTTAATTTAGCAGTTTTTCTTTAAGCCCAACACAATGCTTTGCACATAAGAGGGTAAATACAGGAGAAGGGGGAGAAATAAATAATAAATTTAAAAAAAAAAGGAAAAGAAAATCAGGGTTCAAGCTAGACAGTTGCTTATTATCAGTAGGAAGCCAGGCACAACCCACAGTTAACATATGTATACTAATGAATCAACTACAGAAAGCACATACTTTTCATGAGCCAGTGTGATTCCTCTCGGGGTGCTTGCATGAGCTCTGGTGAATTGTTTGCAGTGTGCTCACCCGCTCATTGCCACACCACAAAGCCATGCCTCTCCTCCCCTAAGCAACCATTAGCTCTGCACAAAGAGCCAAGGCAGACTTCAGGAGGCTTTCGGGTATTTTCCACGTCTGTGTGTCTAAGAAGCTCAAGCACAGAGGGCATCATTTAATTGCCCACCCCCATCCTGTTTCACACCTTTCAAATTTTAAAAATTCTAATTCGTCAATGGGAGGAGTTTGGGAGATAGGTTAAACATTAATGAGGCCTTTACTACAAGCCAGGTGACGACGAGGAACCATCTCAGAGGAACTAGAACAATCCTGCAAGATCCCTACTTTTCTGCAGGTGACAAAGCTGTGGCTCTGAGTAGGTAAGTACTTTGTCCAGTGACATAGGGTCAGGACTCAAAACTAGGCTTTCTTTTGCCATCCAAAGCCACATGCCGCTATGAGAGTGTCTGTAAAGCCCAGGGCTTCTGCTTCTCTGTAGCGTCCATATTGCCCCAGTGTTCTTAGACCCCATTTATCATCCAGCTGCATTGAGTTCAGCAAACCGCGTGTCCCCTCATTTGTATTGCCACTGTTTCTGCTGGGCTTCGGAAGCGCTCTGCTCCTTACCTCTGCCATTTGATGGCATTCTGCTATTGTCTCAGCTGCTTAATAAAAAGCAATTCCCAATACCCCTTTCTGAATGTCACAAATAGCTGCGATTGCCTTGGCAATTGCCTGGACCTCTGCAGCCAGCAAGGACTGGCTGTTACCTAAACTGTTCATTTTCTTCTGGCCACAATCCACAGGACACTAAATTCATTAACTCGGAGGCTTGCTTAATAGCACCGATAGCTTACTGTGCTTCCATTTTTCCCTTTGTCCTTCCACCGAATGTCTGTGTTTTCTTATTTCTTCCTTTCTTTCATTTTCTTTTTTTCTGATTTTACTTTTAACTTCATTATTTGATTTTCAGGTTATTTTAAATGATAATCTAACGTTCTTTTTTAGTCTCAGATTCTCCATCTATGAGTTCACCATTTTTCCTTTGAAATAGTGCTATTTGAACCAACAGATATTTATTTATTCATTTGTTTAAATACACTAACAACCTGGCAAAGGACTTAACTATACTATATTAAAAAAGAGTAGTTGAAATTAAGAGATATATCTATCTTATTTAGATACATTAGCAAAAAAAAAAAAAAATGTCCAAACTCTTCTGTAGCAATTTCTGCCTGTCTGTCACTATTATAAGCCACAAGCGTATACATAATTTTCCCAGGCACTCTGTGAGTCTGCTATTATTATCTGCTTGTTACAGGTAAAGAAACTACTGAAAAATAGAGCGAGAGCTCAGAATAGAAAGGCTATATACGGTTTTGCACGCGGAAATAGACCCTAAGCCTAGTCCCCTGACAGCAGTTTCTATCTGGGGTATTGTATGCTGGGAAGAGGAAAAGGACCAGGAAACTGGGTCTCTCACTGTGCAGAGATACGGAGTGTTCATGGGAGGTGAGAGTGGTGCTCCAGACGGAGAGAGCTAATGAAGTTATGAAGGGAGAAGGCTCTGCCCTTCCCCTTCAACAGCGACATAAGAATTTTGCTATATGAAGGAGAGACCAAGATACATGGTGGATGGCCTCAGAAAGACACCAGCCATTTACTAGGCAGACAGTGAGTGTGCTGGCTAGTTTCATGTCACCTCGGCACAAGCTAGAGTCATCTGAAAGGAGGAAACTTAAGTTGAGAAAATGCTTCCATAAGATCCAGTTGAAGGCATTTTTATAATTAGCTATTGTTGGGGAAGGCCCAGCCTATTGTGGGGAGGCATGCCTAGGCAGGTGGTCCTGAATTAAAGTATACACTGAGCGAGCCATGAAGAGCAAGCCAGAAAGCACCACTGCTCCATGGCCTCTGCCTCAACTCCTGCCTCCAGGTTCCTGCCCTGTTAGAGTTCCTGTCCTGACCTGTTTTAGTGCGGAAGTGCTGTGGAAGTGTAAGGCCTTCCATATCGTGACAGTTTGCTTTTGGTCATGGTGTTTTATCACAGCAACAATAACTCTAACAAGGACAGTGGGTTAGAGACCTACGTGGTGGTTAGCAGTGTGGGTGGAGAGTCCCAATAGGAGAATCTTAGGAACATCCTACTGAAATGTGAGACACAATCTGGAAACCCTCAGGGGATGGGAACTACCTTTCTGAAAAAGAAGAAGAACCAGCACACACTTATATTAAAGAGCACCCAGGAATTGCTCAGAGATTGCGAGAAGAATGTGATAATAATTTCATTTTTCATCTTAGAAGTTGTCCGGGACATATCTGAGTGGAAGAGCTCTTATGTAGTAAAAAGCTCTGAGTTAGATTCCCAGTATTGCCCTGTGTCTGTGCATATAAATGGGCACACACGTGTGCATGTACACTCACACACACCCCACACACCCTACCTCCCCCATGCCCCACATCACACACACAACCCATACCACACCCACATACCCCACACCACACACACACCCTATCCCACCACACACACACTATACACACACCCCACACATACACTATACACATACCACACACACACTATACACACACCCCACACATACACTATACACATACCACACACACACTATACACACACCACACACATACACTATATTCTAGAAAGAGATAATTAAGAAATAGCAGGTTGGGAGTGAATGTTGGATAGTTCATTGATAAAGGTTCTATGTCTACTGAGCTGCTACAGGAAAATCCCCTAGGTGGCGATAAGAAAGAATAGGTGCTTGCTACTCACAATTCAGGTTTGGTTGCAAAGGCTTTGCCATTCTTATCAGCTCATTTCTGGTTTTCTTTTGTTCTCTCTCTCTCTCTCTCTCTCTCTCTCTCTCTCTCTCTCTCTCTCTCTCTCTCTCTAAAATCAAAACTCCTCATCTAGCAAATGTCTTAGTTATTTGATTTTTGTTGTCCTGAAGCATACACCCAAGAAAGGTAAGCTAAAGGGAAAGGGGTTTATTTGGGCGTACCCTTTCAGAGGGATACATTCCATCGTGGTGAGAAAGACAGGACACGGCAGGAGTCGGGAAGGCATCATGGTAGGAACAGGATGCTGGATAGTCACGATGCATGTGCTCTCAGGATGAAGACGGAAGTATAGATATACTTATAGATAACCTTCTTCATATTACGTCTCAAGCACTTCCCCCGGGAGCCACTTCCTCCACTGTGGCTCTCCCTTCCAAAAGTCCCACAGTCTTCCCAAGGAATGCCACCAGGTGGGAATCAAGCATCTGCAGAACATTTCACATTCAAACCACAACTGCATAGATCATTTATAAACTTTCCCTGTCTGTGTAGCTTCATGCTCCAGCCTGTCCCATAGGCAAGCAAGACATTAGCCATCGTGGACTTGTTTCCGATAGCTCAGGATTTTGCCCTGTATTCCTATATATTAGCCTTTCAAGTCAGTCCTTAAGATTTATTTAACTGTGTGTATGGATGTGTGCATGTAAGGTACACATGTGTGTATATGCACATGTATGTAGGCGCCCATGAAGGTCAAAAGAAGGCAAGAGATCACTTGGAACTGGTGAGCTGCCAAATCTGGGGACTGGAAACTGCACTTTGGTCCTCTGGAAAATCAGCAAGTGTTCTTTAACCACCGGAACGATCTCTTCAGCCTTTCCATTCAATCTTTAAAGATAGTGTTTGATCTCCAGCATCTTCGCTGACCCCACAAAAACGTCATGCTTTCCTCTTAAGTTCATGCAGCACACTCTTTTTGCACATCAGTTGATCAAGGCTCAGAGCTGAGAACAGTGTGCAAGACTCGGGATCTCAGGCGTGAGGGCCACTCCGCACAGCATGAGTTTTCATAGCTGGAACTGATGTTAATGTGGCTGATTGATCACAGAGTGTTGTTTATATCCCGTAGACCAAGTTGGTTATAATTGAATAGGGAATGGAAATGAGCAACAGCCAGAACAAAAACTACAGTTGTGGCTCAGCAAGCTGTGTTCGAGAGTCTAGGTGAGAAGACCATGAGTGAGGAGACGGAGATAAACTGTCATCAGAAAAGCACCATGCAGGTGGTAGTTTTGCTGGGGCTGGAAAAGAAGAGCAGCAAAGTAGAACTGCTCCTCCAAAAATATGGGGCAGTTCTAGCTGTGGACATGATGAGTGTGGGTAGATTTGTTGGAGGTCCACGAACAGACCACAGGCACTCAAGTCCCTGCAGTTTGCAGCATAGACTTACACAAGGAAGACTGGGCTCTTGTTCCATTAAAACACAAAAACTTCCACATCTCTAATCTGTTCCTGCCCAAAGGACAGACATGTAGCTGGAGTAAAAAAAAAAATCAATGTTCTGGGTTTAGAGCTGTACATAAAACGATAGAGGAAAGATTTTGTTGACAATGTTGTGTGAGCCTGTACAGCCTTTCCCCTCACCCTCTTTCTTTCACTGCTTTTGTTTTGAGACTGGTTCCATGTAGTCCAGGCTGGCCTTGATTTTCTGATCTTTCTATCTTCACCTCCTGAATGGGATTACCCGTCTGCAGTGCCACAGCACTGGGACTCTCATCGAAACAAAGATGATTATATAAGTCTCTTTCTTTATCCTTTTAAGTGAGAACTATATCCCACTACCTGACCTGTCACAGATGCCCCTAAATAGAAGTAAGTTTTTTTTTCCTATGGTCATCAGATTTCACTTCCCTGTCTGGCAACTTCTCAATTCAAAATAAAAGTATGTTTAGCAAAAGGAAAATGTTGGCCAACTAATGCTTTTTAAGTTCTTTCAAGCAGTTATGAAAGTATCTTAATCTGAAAGTAGAATATCCAACACGGTTCCAGGAGGCTTAGAATACATATTGCCTCTTGGCACTTTTGAATTTAAAAACACATCTCTCGGTAATGAGGGGTGCTTGCTCCAGCTGCTCACCCACATTGGAAATTACTCTGTCTTTTCTTTGGCATTTGCAAGATTTTTCTCATGATTCTTAAATCTGATGACGTTAGCCAGCAATGTCACGATGTGTCTTAAGGAACCTTTATTTTTAGATCCTGTTCAGTGACAAGGAGTACTTCTTTAGCTTAAGGCTTGTTGTCTTTATTTCTGGAAAGTTCTATGTCATTTTGAAGACAAACCTAAAACTTGAAGACATCCAAGCAAGCCTCTTTATTTCCTTTTCTACCTTTCTTTCGTGTTTTCTTCTTTCTCTGTGTTGTATCCTGAGTTATTTCAAGAGTCACTATTCCATTTTTTTTCTGTATCAAACTATCATTTGGCAAATCTGTTCAGCGTTTTATTTTCCTACTGGCCTTCTTGCTTACTTTCTATGGTTTGCAAGTTGTCCCAACTACTTGTTTAAAAGCCACGCTAGCTCCCTGAGCACCTTAATCTTGTTTATCTCCAAGACTCTAGGTACAGCTGGCTCTATTATCATAGTGGTAAACTCTCCTTCTTGTTTGCTCTCTTACTAAAGCTCAATAGTTTTTGCTTCTGAGTCCATCAGCTATAACCCGGCCCCCAGAGGCCTCCCCTACGGGTGTTTTTAAAAGTCTGTAAGGTGTTTCTAAACCAACTCTCAGGCTTCCTTTTTTATTTGGTTGATTAGTTGAGTGCCTTAGCATATGATAAGGACTGAGTTCCAACAGCATGCCTAGTCTACCTAGCCAGCTTGCTCCAGAGAGCCCCTGCCTCTACCCTCTAGAGTTGGAATTACAGATGGACTATACCCACCTAGCGTTTACGTGGTGTCTGTGGATCCGAACTCTGGCCCTCATACTTGTTCAGCGGGCACCGTATCCACTGAGCCATAGCGTTTGATGCCTGTGTCGTTAGGAGTTAGGAGAGTGAAAAATCTCAGTCTTTTCACCTGAGCCATTTGACTCTCTATGCCGACTCCTCTGCCCACACTTCCAGGCACAGGCCCATCTATTTAGATTTACTGGCTTCCTAGAAGGGAAATCCAAAATTCTCACTAAAGGCTTCGAGTCAGGTCCTCACCGGGAAGAGACGCTGTACCTTGAGTCTTATCTCTGCAGCTGTGAAAGACCTGATTATGACATGGTCCTCCCGAGCATTGGAGCTATAATCCCCTTTTACTCAGAGACGTCCTTATCTGTGTAACCCGGAGAGTTTCCTAAGGTTGAATTTGGCTATACACCATCAACATAATTTAAAATGTTCTGGTGAGGGTTGGTTGCTTCCTTGACGGAGGGCCGGAGAGCTTGCTTGTTTCACTTGTCATCTGAACTGGAAGTCTCTCCAGCCTTCCCTGTCTTTACTGTGAAAGCATTTAAAAAAAAAAAAAAAGCAACTCTGGTTCAGATGAGGTGTTTAAAAAATGGCTACTGCACTGTTGTATAATTAAGGCATGCATCATATTTTGCCTGTGCTGAATCTTGGATTAAAAAAAAAAAAGCTTTAAATAAACCTTATGGAAAACACAAAGAGCCAAAGACTAAGGCTATTTTTGGTGCCGTGTCAATTTGCTTACTCATTTTTATAGTGACATATTTTTCCCTTTTTACTATGTAATTGCCTGTTAGGCTTATCTCAGAAATTGATTCTTTATAGTTCTATAATTATGTGATAGAGTCTTGCTTGGGCTTTGCTCTTGGCAGCTTTAGTCCAAATTCTAACACATCATATAGTTGGTATACCATAGTCACTTTCTGAAGGAATGAACAAATGGGTGAATGGCATTGTCTAGTGTCTGTTTCTCCCATGCAGCATGTGAGTAATTACGGCAGAGCCTCACCCAGCACTTGGTTGGAGAATTAGGTGAGGTCCTTCCTGAGAAGAGACTAGCATCATGCTTAACACAGACGAGGACTCAATAAGTATTAACGATTATGGTTGTTTTTTATTCAATAAAGTTACTTGAAATGAGACTCTCCGTATCTGGCCATAGAGGAATCTCAGGAATTATGCAGCCCTTTGCTTTCCCTCTTCATGCCTTTATCATTTCTGTCATCCATATCTTCTTTTGAAAAATGTCTGCTCTTTACAAAACCATGTTCTTGAGCTTGAGCTCATTGCTATGATTCCTTCTCCCAGTCAAAGATTCAGACTTTTTTCTATATTAGCAGCAAAGAATTGTTTGTTCTCCAGGCTTCTCCAGGCATATCTTTATTAGTAGTAGTTATTAATTATTCAAAAAACTAAATCAAGAAAATAAATGCCAAACAGAAGCCTGGCATGTCTGCAAAAAGTGGAAATACCATGTCATGTTACTCTAAAGGAAAAAAGGTTTTTCTGATTTAATACATATTAAAAACAAAGGAGAAATAATAAAACCAGCATTTCCCAACTTCATTTTGATTTTCACTTATTACTTTTTAAAAGGGAGTTAAAATGTCTTAAAGAAAATTAGATCATTGTATAGTTCTATGCTATTATATTCCCTTTAATATTCAACTACAATTTATGTAATTTAAACTATAAATTTGAGAATGCTATTGGATTTTCCTGCTTGTTATTAAATATGGAAACCTATAGTGCCATCTTGTGACGAAAGGCAAAACTGCAGGACATTACCTCCTTGGAACACACTAAAAAATACAGCGAGGAAAGGGTGTAGAGCTTACAGCTGTGCATAACAAAGATTGATCAGCATATTTCTGTTAATGTGGATAGACTTAATTTTAAAAGACAGAATCTAATGGGCTTACTACCCTCCAAGGTGCTTCTGCAGCACGGATAATAGCTAGACAGGACAGGTTAATACACTGAATTGAAACTGTACAAGCCGCATTATCAAGCATCAGAACGTTTAGATTCTACAGCAAAGGGAGGAAAAAAGTCGTCTTATGCTCTGAATTGCAAGGCTGTATTGATGGATGAACCAAAGAAGCTAAACACAATAGGAAAAAGAAGGAGGTGTCTTCAACCCTGGGCAAACACTATAACAGCTGTATTAATCCATCAGCGCTATATGAGGCACGGATACCCTCCAGTTGCTATAGAAAGAGAATCTGAAGGGGTTAAAAGAATAATTACAACTTACAGAAACTTATTAATGGAAATAATTCTTGGATTTTTGACCTTGCTATAGGAAGATACAAAAAACATTACTATTCAGGATTAACATGAGGCCCACTACAAATGAGTTCAAGGCCTGCGCAAATGTAATGAGACAGGAACTAGCCAGGACATGCCAATTGTCCCCGATCTCTAGCTTGCACATGTGTGCTGAAAACAACTATGCAAGCTGGCATCAAAAGGCATGAAGCCATGCACGTAAGAAATGTGCTTGCATTTGAGGTCTCGTAGGGCCAAATGGAAAGCATGAAGAAAGACTGTTTTGTTAGAGTGGATTCCCTGAAACAGGATCTGGGAAGCAGTCACAGGGTGGCTAGGAGGTAGACAGGTGACACGGAGTGACAGCTACAACACTTGAAATGAACTCACATTTTCTGTGGTATTATTTTGATGGGCAAAAGATAGCTCCCAGGAAACATGCTGAAGAAAATGCCAAGCACAAAAAAAAAAAAAAATCAAACAAAGGATGATGAAAAGCATCTATCATCCTCTCACAACCACTCTTATTAACAATAGTGGGAGTTACTTTGCTGATGTAAGGCCCCATGGGAATTGTTCTCAGCTAAATAATTTAATCGCCTCCACTCCCTATATGTTTAAGGGGGTGTCCTGCTCACACAGTGAGACATGCGACCAGAGGAATTTTACTCCTAAAACCTTGCTTTGAATTTTCTTGCCTTCATGGATTTGACTTAGATCCTTTAATGCCGTAATAATTTGGTTTCATATTGAATGTCCTTTGGGCTTTCATTGTCATTTATTTTTTTAAGAAGTTTTTTATGACTTCAAAATAATCCTTTTGGTGAAAAGGCAATTCAATTATAGTGACAGCATAAAAGGAACCCGATATGATACTCTTCTCCACTGAGATCAGGTTTACCGCTAAGCCCACATGATTTTCTAAAACCAAAATTTGTATTTGCATTTCGAGACACTTGACTGAGAGACTTGCTCAGAATCGAAAGCATCAAATAGACAAGACTCTCTCATCAAAATAAGGCTGAGATGAAATTAAGAGCTTAAGAGACCCTTGGGGAAAACAGGTCACATAGACAGCCCGGAAAGGCTTGAAAGCATGATTGTTAGGCTCAAGATCCCCTCCTGGTATGCTCTCCCTCACAGGCAGAAAATGCCTGCCTCTTCCCATGTGGCCTGAGTGTGGCACACACACACACACACACACACACACACACACACTGGCCTCACCATACTCATCTTAATAAGCACAATTCCTGGAAGACCTAAGTCTACATTAAAATCCCGGCTGCAGCATCGCATGGCAGTCAGATTCTATGTTGTGTATCTCTGATAATCTACAGAGGTGGTGATGGCCATGTCTATATTATGAGCTCTTATGAGACTATAGTGCTTGACATATACTAGGTTTCCCATAGCGCTAGCTCCGATTACATATACAAAGAAGGTTTATGTACTTCCAGTGTTCATAAGGATGAGAGCGTAACATTTGGACTGTGTGTCTGGAAACAAGAACTTTCTGAAGATCAAGGATGAATTATTAGACAACAGAAAAGGAATTCTGTGAGGCTTAGGTGAAACAAAAGAAGGGTGAGAGCAAAGAGGAGCGTGACAGAGCAGACAAGGGGGTTTGTTCACATTAGCTACTGCAGATGCCTAGTAAGTTTTTAAGAAAGGACAAGTCAAGGATGTTTAGAACAAGACCAGAAGTCTAAAATGAGCCAAGAGAACCTTGGGGGATGTGTCTGGGAATTGGTAAATAACAGAGATTTGTGAGACCTCTCTTCCATTAAGTTCCTCATCTTTTTGTATTGTTACAACCAATTATTTATTATACCCCAATCTGGCTTTCAACTAGACCTACCAGAGTGTCATGATTTTATCATAGCACCTGTCCTAATTGTCCTAATTACTATTAGCCCATCTTCTTCAATTTCTGCTCAAAATGGCATCCTGGGACTGGCAGCATTAGAGTTGTTAGAAGCTCAGACTTGCAAGTCCATCTCAAGGCCCGCATCACACATCTGCACTTTTTAATACGATGCAGGCTGCCTATGTACCTTACAGTTTGCAGTGCACCTCTTTTTATAGACCTTAAGCTTTCAGCCCAGCACCGAGTCATTCTTAATGGAAATTTATACACTGAATTAAGTTGAGTTCCTGGAGACTGCAGATGGAGCACCAGGTGGAAATGGAAAAAGGAGTATCAACCAAGGCTTTGAACTAGAGTTCAACTTCTCCAGTGAGTACAGAAATGAAGAAAAATCTTCTGCCTTGCTGTACATGCTGGAAGAGGAGAGAACAAAGTGATTGAGGACTGGAGCTGAGGGCTCTGAAAAGGAGGAATAAGAACCAGCCATCTAGACTCGGCGTATACATCACAAGGCTCATCCCAAAGCAGTTCAATATGTCAAGTGCTTAAACAAATGGATCTTTATATCCTATCCTGGAGAACACTGTGTGAGACAACCAGAGTGTGAGGCACAGAGGGAAGGAAGGGCAGGCAATTCTTATCCTGTCTAGAGGCATGGTGGGTTATCACAAAGTTTTACTTAGAGAATCCTTCCAAGGGCTTTAAACTGCAAAAGGATTAAGGAGAAGCAGCTTCTTGTCCTTCTCCTCAGACCATGGTTTCAGATCCACAAAGAAACTGGGCTTTAGTAAGATGTCACCATAACACCTGCTTTGTGGGGAAGGATGCAGTGCTAACTCATGGATAAGCTGATGATGACTTTGAGATATTTCAAAGATAGATTTAAAAATATTCATTTTTAGATTGTGTCCATTATCTGTCTGTTATGATGTGTCTGTCTATCTGTTCACACACACACACACACACACACACACACACACACACACACGTCTTCTGTAGCCAAGTCCTCCAGTTTATTATCCTTTCGCTCAGCCTCTAGAGAGCTAGAACCACAGGAACGTTACACACTACAATCCAACCACTTCTTCTTTTTTTCTCCTTTTTAGTAATATCCTTGTGTTTTAACTTAGCTTTGAAAGGATAAAATTATCTTTTACCCATTATCTTTACATAAAATCTAGCTAGAATTTTTAACAAACTCTTCACACTCTACCTCACATAAATTTCCCTCTACGTGTGTGAGAATCCCCTGGTCTTGTTACCTGTGTTTGAAACAATCTTGTCACTGGGACCTTGACATTATGATTGAGCTTTGGGGTCAGGTCTTGACTTCTTGATCCATCCCTTCGTAGTCACATGGCTTTGAGTTAGTAAACTGCTTCTTCAGTTTGCTTATCTGTAATTTGGCTGTTACTATGGGATCTTCCTTATAGAGTGTTAGATTTTACGGAAGTAATATAGTTCTGTGTGTAAATCAAATGGATACTAAAGTTTAGGCAAACACACACTGAAGAACCAGACTGTGTAGTTAAGTATGTTGCTACTTATGAGTCTTCATGTCCACAGGGTGGTTTTATTACTTATGATTTAGTTCCACTCCTGGACAAACAAGGATAATGGCAGTGTTCATGGAATTTTGTGAGCACTAGGTGGGCAACTTCCTGCGTACAGAGGATAACAAATGCACAACAACAGCTCAAGAGTTGTTCATCTCTGGCCTTAAGTTTCGTTGATCTATTGCCATTGATCCTTTAGGAATTTGTTTAAAACACCATGCCAGCACCAGCTAGAATGTTGTGGTTACAAGTAACAGGAAAACCAACCAGTAGCTCAAACTACAATATATCTGCTATGTATTTAATTAGCTAGCCTGGAGTAAGAAGACCCAACATTGATTGATCAGTTCAATAACCTCATCAGAGACCCCAAGTTTTTGAGCTTTCCTCTTAGCCATTCTGAGTGTGTTAGTGAGAGCTCTCCTCATGGAGCTGAGATGGCCACTGAAGCTCTTAAAGACAGATCTTTACACAAATCAGTAAGTTCGATTAGTTCAGTAAGGGGAACAAGATAGGGAAAGAAGTAGTAAAGAGAATTTCTCCTTGTATATCTTTATCTTAAAAAAACCACCAAACAACAACAACAACAAAATCCCCTTTCATCCTGCAGCATTTGGCAGGCTTCTTTTACAGATCTTTGAAACAATTGGTATTTATTTTGTTGGAGCTGGTGCTCATCACCATGAAGGCCATGCCAACCAAAGGACCAGTTCTTGGGGAGACAGATAATGGTGCCCACTGTGCTTTCCCCATTTTGCTTTCCTGCTCTGCTTCAAAACAAATGCTTTCATAGACTCTTCTTACTTGTATCAAATTGTCTAACTTCCTGCATAAGCTACTGAGCCTTCTCCGTGGTGTGAGCCTTCTTCAGTCCATTTTCTAATTCCATCTCAGAGACTCTACTCTGTAAGTCTATACTTCTAGATTCTTCTATCAGACATCAATCACCCCAACATGTCATACACTTTCCTGTTGCTGTGATCAGAATAGCTAATCTTCTGCTATGAAATCCATGAATTGAAATGGAATTTTCTATGTGTGCAAAGTCCCCTGATAAAAGAGACAGGTTGACTTAGAAAACAGGTAGAGAAGTAAACACCTGCTCCTTTTTTCTTGTGTCCCATAAGGAGATCCAAATGAAGAGGGCAGTCAGTGTTCAAGGCTCCTTCTTAGAGGCAGAGATTGAAGAGTCTCCAAGTTCTAGAACTGTCAGAATTTTGATCTTAGACTTTCCAACCTCCATAACCAACATAGATAATTTTTCCCCATAAGTTCCCTGGGCAGCAGTGCCTTGTTGCAGTAGCTGCAACTGGCTAGAGTCATCGCCTCCCCATGATATTTTTTATTATTTATGATTTATTAATTGTTAGTAACACAATTCTCTTTTCTTCATCTCCCAGACTTCACACACCCTTCTCTGTGCTATGTTTCTATTGCTGAACCCTGGCGTCCCTTCATGGTTTAAATCCAGTGTCTTCAATTGGTCCTCCGTAATAGAAATACCTCTCAAGCCTTCATGTTCCAAATGCTGTTTGTAGGATTCAAATGTTCTTGGGTATTTTAGCTATAGAAAGACTCACATTTCGAGAGGGAATTTGTATAGTCCTCCTCCGTAGAAAAACATAGCATCAAGTGAAGGGATAGGGTTGCCATCCCACAGTCAAAAAGTCTGACCCAGAATTTTTCCTGTCTAGAAGAACTGCAGGGGCAAAAATGGAGAAAAGACGGAGGGAAAGGAGGTCCAGTGACAGGCTCAAATTAGGATCCAGCTCAAGGGAAGGCTCCAGAGCCTGACACTATTATTGATGGTATGGTGTGCTTACAGATACGAGCCTAGCATGGCTGTCCTTCAAGAGGCCCAACAAGCAGCTGACCGAGATGCAGATACTTAAACCCAACCAATGGACAGAAGCCAGGTTGAATTAGGGAAAAGCTGGAAGAAGCTGAAGAGGAGGGTGACCCAGCAGGCTTAACTAACCTGGACCCCTGAGATCTCTCAGACATGGGCCACCAACTAGGCAGCATACACTAGCCGGTCCAAGACCACAACACATATACAGCATAGGACTGCCTGGTCTGTCCTTAGTGGGAGAAGTTGCATCTAATCTTGGAGCAACTTGAGACTCCAGGGAGTGGGGAAGCCTGGTGGTTGAGAATGGAGTGGGGACATCCTCTTCGAGTTGGTAAGAGGAATGGGATTAGGAATTGCTGGAATGCAGACTGAGAGGGGGATAACAACTGGACTGTTAAAAAAATAAAAGGTATTCTTTAAAAATATGCATAGCTACATAATATAATTGTGAAATTTTAGAGCAATGTCTTGAAACACCACTTACATATTCTTTGTTTTCAATTTTAAATAAAATTGTTTAAAATTACACATAAAAAAAGAAAGATCCACATTTCTATGTCTTTCTTTTCTATTTTTTCCCTACAGCAATTACAAGACTATTTACCAAGGGCAAAATGCTGAGAATATCTGCAATGACCAGTTTACAGTGAAAGGCTAGAGAATCTTAGAATTTAAAATGAGGGCATTTAATAGAAATGTATGTATAATGTATAACCTTTACCTAAAAGGGGGCATGGAAAACCTCTGCCACAAGCCAAAAAGGTGGAGTAGACAGTTCCAGGAACTTGGCTAACTCAGAGCCTCAGGGCTCTGGTTCCAGATACCTGCCCCTCCTGAATGATCCACAATGAGGGCGGAACTAGGAATGAAGGTCTACTGGTTTATGGGACTCTCCACCCCGTCGATCAGTAGATGAAGATTACATTCTTAAAATGAATATGTTTCCCTCCTAACTGAATACCTTGGGTTGGGTCCCTCTGAAATTTTCCACCGTTTTTATGTTATGTTTCCTTGGTAACTCTCTCCCCGTCCCCAGGTTGTGGTCTTTCCCTTTAAATACCCCTCACTTCTTGTGTTCGGGGTCGAACTCCTCTGGCCAACATGGTCGCGAGATAGACCCCGGTACCAGCCTATCCCAAATAAACCTCATGTGATTGCAGCAAGTTCGGTCTCTCGTGAGTTATTGGGTGGTCGCGTCATCCTGAGACTTGAGTAAGGATCTCCCCGGTTCTGGGGGTCTTTCAGCAGGTACTGTCACCTTCTTTCCATCACACTAACCCAAAGGCTGTGTTCTCTATTTTAAAGATGACCAGGCTTAAGTCAAGACAGAATTAGTGACTTTCCTTAAACTTAAATTCAACTCTTGCACTTTAAAACATTATTATGGCTTTAAAGAAAGTAATACTCTACAAAGTGCTACCCTCATCAAACTTTTAATTAAATTAATGAAGGATTTGTGTTTGTGCAATATGGCTTATAGTGATAGTCTCTGCAATGGGCTCTGCTTCTACTTCCTCCTCTTCCATCTCTCTTTCTCATCTCCCAAATTTAACTCCAAGGAACAAAAAAACTGTGGCGTTAGAAAGGTTTTGTTTTTGTTGCAGTTGATTGAATTACCCAAATATATGCCACAGCCATCCTCGTTTAGTCTTAGTATTTATTCTCTTATTTTATAAAAGAACAAATACTTAAAGTAATTGAACATGTATGGCTTGTATATATATCAAGCAGCCTGCTAAGTCACAATGCTATTGATTCTATCCTACACTTTAACACAGAGTAGCTTAATTGTTTACCATTTGTCAGGGTCTGGGCCATGTGTTTTCAGAGTCTTTGACCTGCTATTCAAAGGATTAAAAATAGGTCTTATGTAGATTTGAAAAGGAAGCAAGAAAACATTATTTGGAGTACAGATTAAACTAAAGAGTGGACACACTGTCATGATTGGCAGCAGGACACATTAGTGAAGATACTCAAGGGCTCCAGGCTAGTCTGGGGGTCTCTTTTTATGGAATCTAAAGGGAGAAATGGCTGGTTACCAAGGGACATAGTTTGGGTGGTTCTCTATTTTTATTGTTACATAACTATATAATCATCACTCTACCAGGAATATTCTTTTCATAAGGCATCTGATTTTAATTATATGCACATGTAGATAGAAGATTATTATAAAGGTTATTAGAGGACACAGTATTGCCTTAATACATATGCCAAAAATTAGTTTGGGCCAGATAGGTCCTTCATACCCAGATACACTGAGAATATATTTTAAAATCAACCACCCAAATTTGGTTGTTAATAAGGTCTGGGAAATTCATACTATTGTTCAAAGATAGAAATACATGAACCCTGATGCTGGAGGGGGATGAGGGGTTCAAGGTTGCTATGTGCATTGTTTGGAAGTCTGTGCAGCTAAGGAAAGCAAGCTGCCAAAATTCCAGTACCTGAGGTTTGCACACTCCCAGGCTAGTTAGGACTCACAGGGTACTAGCTGTCCCATATGTTTGCCTGCCTCATCACCTCATCAATAGTGTCTCCCTATTATCTCTCTAACCATTGGTAGGTAGACCACAGTCAAGTGAGAATATCATGTCCGTAATTTCAGTTCTCAGTAAGGCTGTCCCTGCACTTCTCCTGACCTTTCCTGAGTGGCAATGGCATGACAGAGGCAGCTCCAGACAACACCGAAGAAGAACACATACCCCAAGAAGAACGCAGGACAAGAGTATCTCTTCATCTTCTCTTGATTATGGTTCAACGAAAGCTCTCAGTTTTCTCCAGATTTCTTCTTAGGTTTGCCTTTAAAATACAGTCCCATCATCCCTCAGATGAACAATCTCTCAACACCCAGTGAAACTGGGATTTCACTAGCCATAAATAAAGGAAGGGAGATGAGCTTCCAGTTACCAGCAGAAACTGTTCTCCCAGATGAGTAATGTGCACATGAAAAAGGAGTGTGGTCCCTGCCCTGACGATGCTGGCTCCCAGTGAAAGAGACAGCTATCAAATTTAAAAAGCATATTCACTGTGATGACTGACAAAACAGGAAGTAACAAAAAGCTGTGAAGCAGACTGGTGTGTGTTCAAGGCAAAGAGACTCTGTAATGACTTCTCCATGAGGTGACATTTAAATTGGCACCAATAGAATGAAAATGAATCAGCCATGGGCTGAGCACGGAGGAGTGTGAAGAAGCAAGAGTAAAAAGACCTCAGTAATTATTGAAGAAAACCTAAGACAGAAAATAGAGCTTTTGAATAATTGGCAGAAGAAAGTTGGAGAGCGATAAAGCCTTTTTGCTCACTCTTCTCCTATTTTATAGTCCTATAATGCAGCCAAGTAACTCCCAACTGCCTTATTCTTCCGGGCTCTCTTTCGGACCAGTGCCTCAGAGGTGTTTGGACAGTCCCTATGTGGTTTCCTTTTCTTTTCTTCTTTCTTCTCATTTCTCACTGGCTGCACTCTCTTCACGGCACTGAATCAGCCTTGGTCACTCAATTGAGAAAAAAAAACAAAAAACAAAAAACAAAAAAACCTGTAGAACATTTGTTTCCATTGTCCCAGATCAGTAGCCACTGGACATCACAGAAGCATGATAGAAACTTGTGCTCCCTCACCCACTCCTGCTGGACCAGAAACTCTGATTGTTCTGCTTAGCAACAAGCATCTGGTGTTTCATCAAGTCTTCTGAGTGATTCCAGTACAGTGGAAGAGGAAGAACAATTGTACCAGGGGGAAGAAAAGGAAAGAAACAGAGTACTTGCATATTTATGTAGAACAACATTGGCTCTGTGCCGGGCTGCCTCCCCACTCTCTTCTGGCACCTGGGTAAACTGCGTCATTTGCTGGGGCCCAAGGCAAGTGGGTCGAGTTTAGTGCTCTGGAAAGGCACGCGTGTACCAGCTTTCTCCGGGCCACGTGTATCAGTGGAGGTTTTGATGAGGAGAGTTTTCATTTTCACATATGTATATATATTCCTTAGACTTTATATAAATATATATATATATATATTCCTTAGAATATATATATATCCCTTAGACTTTCTTATTTTACCTGAGGTATGTGTTCTTTTATTTATTAAAGGATAGCTATTGCATTGATTAAAGGAAGCCAAGAAGAGGGATTGAGAAAGAACAGGAAAGGAGACATAGGATCGAGGCTCAGGTAACTATGATATAGAAAAAAGAGGGGAAGGAGCCGAAAATGGTAGCCAGAAGGGTGGAAGGCAGACTAACTCTAATACATTTTTGGAGCACTTAACCTGAATCAAAGGCATGTCTGACTGAGTAAAATATGATGCCCAATGAAATATGAAGTCCAATTCTGGCCAGTAAGGTGTGAGAAGTGTATTAGAGACTTTCAGGAAAATTCCTCCATTCTTAGTCTAGAATGATTGTATACACTGATATCTCTAGCATTGGATAAATATGGGGGACACTTCCAAGACCCCTATGGCTCTCTGAAACTGAAGATGTCATCTGCATATATGCACATACATCTCTAAATGTGTGCACACAGAGTTTTTCTATACACCAATATCTAGGATGAAATTTAACTTATATGTTAGACATGTAGAGATTAACCACAATAAAACAGAACAACCATAACAATATTATATAGTAAACATATAATCTTCTCCTCTCCTCCCCTCCCCTCCTCTCCTCTCCCCTCCTCTCCTCTTCCCTCCCCTCTCCTC
>NW_022196915.1:73339856-73349665 GCF_008632895.1 Mastomys coucha
CCCTCCTCTCCCCTCCCCTCCACTCCCTTCCTCTCCCCTCCTCTCCTCTCCTTTCCTCTCCTCTCCTCTCTTCTCCTCTCTCCACCCCCTTCTCCTCTGCCCTTGCTCCACTCTTGCTGTCTTGCCTTTAACCATCTCCGATGTCCGTGCCTATGATGAAGTGATGAGAGGGAACTGCCGTGTGCCAGTGGGTACACTGTGACTGTAGCATTAGGTCATTGTCATGACAGTTACTTGAACTTAACTCCTGCTGGCCCTGGAAGCTGGCCCGATGATTAGGATATCTGTAGTGATGAGTTAGATAATGCGATACAAGTGTAACTCTTGTGCTGGGTAGAACAGTGTGAAATTTTATCATGCAACTTAGAATGGTTTATGAATTGCTTCTGGAATTTTTCACGTAATTTTTTGAGATGCTGTTGGCAGCAGTGTTAGATAAGGATAGACCAGCACTTTGGACACCACTGTGGGGAAATTAAAGGAAGCAAACACCTGGAGAGTCTGGTTGAGATGAGTGCCCTGAGCACATGGGTGAGAAAAAAGTCTAAAAAAATGGAAGTTTCTGTTGCATCAGTTAATAGACTTATTTATCTAGTGAGATAAATTTAGGATTATTATTGCTTGGAGCTGGAAACAGCCTATGTGATATAATGTTGTATGAAGAATGCTTCTATTTTTAATTGTGTGAGTCACTGATTGATTCCAAATTCTCAAAAATATTGAGGTATTGTTCAGCAAGTGTTGAAAAGCATGTTTCTAATACAATGGAATTAACAATATAATCTAATATGACGACAACAACAAAAAATTATTTTAGGAACAATAGATTAGGCATTTTGTTTATCTGAGAACAAATGTGCATTCAATTAGTGTTTATGTCTACAATTCAAGTCATATTTTAATATTAAAAGCTCAGTGTGACCATTTTTTCAAATTCTCATTTAACATAAGTATGCAAATATTGAAAGTTTATGTGCTATCCTCCCCTCAAATTTGAGTCATTGTAGGAACTGAAGTCAGGTCTATGGACAGAACATCTTGAATATTAAACATGCAGAATACTCTAAACACAAAAATATATTCACACAAAGTCAATGGTTTGACTGGTTGAAATATTGATAACTTAATTTCATTTAGAAAATTGAATTATTAAAATACAATGAAGCCTAGTACTTGGAATTGATGTTATTTACCACTGTAACACTGAGATATTTTTTACAGAAAAAATATTAATCTCAAAATTGGGGGGGTCTACATTATCTCCATCTCTGTCATCCATTTTGTGGGCATCGATACCCAGCCTCTGTCTTAGTTAGCACAGTGAAGGAAAACTGGTAACCTATAAAAGTTTTCCGATTCTTTAATTTGAATTATCTTGAATTTCCAAAGTTAAAAATAACTATGGGCACATTTTTATAAACATGCTGCATTTAACTCAATTTCCAATTCCAAATGGGTAATTGCTTCTAATTCCTAACTTGGTCTCTTTTCAAACATTTCTATTTGGAATTATTTACTGGAGGCAGGCTGGAAGCTTCTACAGAGATGAGTTTTTAATTAAAATACCTGCATGCCATGCACTCAGAAGACACATTTTAAAGAGAGGTGAAAATAGATTGTCACAATGAAGACGGAAGGCTTGTTTGTGTGGTAGTTAGACACAGGATTACAATTAAGCAGCCTTCCTAAATCAGCAACACATTCACTTAATAAACCAGAAGATTAGTGCTGTTATTTTTATCAAAATGCCACTGTTGACATTTTTTCACTTACACTGTACAGTTTGTGCTCTAACAGGATTAGCAGTGCAGTCTGAGGCTTGTGCATTTGGTCTGGGCTGTAGTTAGTGTCTGCTATAACAACATGCTTTGCGGATTCCGTGACCAATATGAACATGTGCAAACATGAGAGCAGCCGTGGATGATGAGGGCTGATGAGATGGCCCTGCTGATAAGGGACTTGCCAAATACACATAAGAACCTTACTTCAAATGCCAGGTAAACATATAAAAAACCAGGTACAGGAGTGGACATCTGCAATCCCAGCATGGGGCAATAAACATGGACACATCCCTGGAACTCCCTGGCTAGCCAGCCTCGGTGATTTGGGGAGTAAATAAGAAAGACCGTTATTGTCAGCCTCTGACATACACTTGTATGTGCATACATGTGTATCGGTATACACACATGAATGTGAGCACATGCACACAAGAGAGAGAGAAAGATAGAGCAAGAGAGAGAAGGAGAGAGGGAGAGAGAGATGATGAAGATGAACAAGTATTTTCTATGTTGCTTCCCCATACATATTTCCTTTGACTTTATTATTCTTCTCATTTGTTTCTTTACCACCCTTTTCCCCCAACTAAAGTTATATTTTTGCATGACTACTATTTCAGAGGATCTTCTTAGCATGTGTTCTAGTTACTTGTCTGATGCTGTGATGCAATGCCTGGACGAAGGCAACTTAAAGGAGAAAGGGTTAACTTGGCTAAAAGTCCACAGGAACATTGTCCATCATCACAGAGATGGTACACCACACAGGAAACTATATACCTCCCGTCCCCGGCCCTAGTGATGGTCATATACAAGGCTCTAGCTCCTAAAGGTTTTATAACTTCCCCCAAACAGAGTCACTAACTGGGGACCCAGTGTTCAAATACACGAGCCCATGGGGTGGCATTTCTCAGTCCGGCAAGCACAGTATATTCACAGTCTTCTCTAATTTTCAAAGGCAGTCATACTTAACCTTTGACTTGATAAATATGACTCAATTGAGTTACACTGCTGTTTTTCTAGAACTTAAAAAGTAAAATGCCAATATAAATATGTGGTAATTATCACGAGAACTGTTCATTTTTAACTATTAAATTTAAACAAAGACCAATTGCTGTTTGTTCTTGCAAAACAAACAGTGCCTGCTGAAGATCCTTTTGATTAATCTGCTTCCCTGTGTGCACATTGATGAGAAAATACTGCCTCGGGCTCAGCACACGCACACACACACACACACACACACACATACACACACACATACACACACACACACATGAAATAAAAAGCATTGTTGTTCTAGGCTATTTATAGGCCTTTCTCCAAAGAAGAGCTTCAGTGGTAAATAAGGCAGGATCAGCTGGGAGAAAGAGAATCAAACTTGGAGGGCCAGGCCAACACACTGAAGGCTTGGCAGATGCAGTGCAGTTCAACAACAAACACTGGGAACAAAAGGGGTGCTTTATTGCTGAGGAAAATGGCTGATAGATGTAGAGGAATTTACAAGGGAGATCATAGTAGAAACTACATCTGAAACAGGATATCAAGGGGAAGATGTTTTTAACCACAAAATTTGAAAGCTAGACACATTTATTGATGGATGTGCTCTGTGGTAGAGGTTACTTGCCAAGACTTTAAGGCATACAAGAGGCAGGGACATTCAGATAGAAGGCTGTTCTAGAATCCTCTCTTCCCCATCTAGCTCAACAAATCTTCACTTGAAATAAAAATCTATAGAAAATTTCCAAATGGGAAAATTGCTTGATTTTCTTATTGAACCTAGCATAGAGGTGGAATTCGGTGTTCAGGACAAAATGCAAGGAAGAATGAGTTCTCAGCTCAGTGTGGGGAACCACAGAGAGAGTTTCAGGTAGGCCCAGGATGGGATGGGAATGTCTATCAGGTCTGGGATGGAGTGTGTTGGGCAGTGAAATTCCAGGAGATAAATAGTTTGTACTAGAGAAATGAACTGAGAACTCTTTGCTGTATTTTGGGTGCTAGGTAGATTTTTTTTTTACACTTTTAATGTTACCTCAGTAAAAAAAGGTCAGGAGGTGGGACCATGCTCCTGGGAGCAGGGCTGGTGGGACAAAATGATAGGGGAAACACAGTTGCTGGCAGGAACTGTTGGATGAGGTTCCACAGGGAATCGAGGTCCTGATAATTGTGTTAATGTGACACTTGGGGTTTTAGTCTCTGTGTGGGAAATTTTGCTTCAGGAGAAGAATCCTAAAGATTCAGCTAGCATAATAACTCTTGGTGGGGTTGTTTATGGTGTTCTCCCAAACTTACTTAGAAACCCCATCCCAAGTCTGAATAGTTCACAGTTGTTTTAGTTTGCTTTCTGTTGCTGTGATAAATGTCAACTGGGGAGAAAAGGGTTTACAGGTTATACTCCAGCACTGAGGAGCGTTGGGGCAGGAATTCAAGCAGGTACTGAAGCAGAAACATAGAGGAGTACCACTTAGTCTTAGTCTTCCTGTCTTATTCTCCGACTCTATCTCAAAGGCTTGTTGTGTTCAGCTAGCTTTCTTATAAGTCCAGGCCCATTTGCCTAGAGATAGTGTTGCCCACAGTGAGCTGGGGTTTCTCATGTCAATCATTAGTCAAGTCAATCTCTCATAGACATGGCCACAACTTGATTGAGGCAATTCTTCAAGTAAGGTTTTCTCCCTCCAGGTGACACTAAGTTGTGTTAAGGTGACAAATTGTCTAACTCAACACTCTTCATGAATTCTTAGCTAAGAAATTTGCTATGTTCATTCATTATTTTCTCATTCAGTTTTGAAGCAGAACAGAGTCACCTGGAGATGAAGGGGCCAGTGAGACCACTGAGGGCTGAGATGAAAAGGAACTGATATCAATATGGACAGAGTTTGGTTCTTTAAAGGGAGAACAGTGAGTGAATGAATGAATGAAAAATAACATTAGAGAACGAGTAAAGATAATATATGATCACAGCCACCATCTGACAGTGAGTAAATAAAAAGTGAATAAAAAGTAGGGTTTTGTAGAACAATTATTAATACAGCATATACTTGTCAAATCAGGCTTGGTGGTATACAGGTATAGTTCTAGTACTTGGAAAGTAAAAGAAGGATGTTCTAAAGGAACATGAACTAAACAGACAGTTCCATACTAGCTGGGCTACATAGAGAAACTTTAGGCCAAAAAAAAAAATACAACAGAACAAAGCAAAACAACAGACAGATGCTGAGGGGCTGCTTCAGGAAAAGGATGGTCCTAGGTGCTGAGGCAGAGATAAGCTGAGAGAAGCACCCTGAGTGAAAGAGAAACACATGAATCAAGAAAAGCTAATGCTTAATGTGTGCCATCAGATGCAAATACAATCTTATGTGAATCCAGAGGAGGGCATCTATTTAGACTTGGGAGCTAAGCACAACTTCCCAAGGGGACGAAGGCTCAGGGAAACTGGAAGATGGTACAAACATTGGTATAGAGAAACTCCTGGATTAGCAAATCCATTTAAAACCAAGAGTCTTGCATTTCTTTTCAAAGAACTGTGGAGAAATGTATATAGACATCCTAAAGTAGTTGAGATGACTTAATGAGGACAGACCTTGGGGAATATGCAAGCCAAGCTGCCTGGAGCAAATATGCCTCCCAGGTGCTTTTTTTTTTTTCCTCCTTCAGCTTTGTCCTTCATCTGACTTCCACCTTGAATAGACTACATATCTCAAGCCCCAATGGATTAAGGCTTCAGGGTAAGTCCCTAAGATGAAGAATCATTAGGCAGGTTGTGCAAATGGATTCAATGTGGACCTTCTTACTTGACTATAGAAAAAATCTCCTTTCACTTCATAGTGATTAATAACATGTTTTAAAAAATCAAGAAATTGGGGGAGGATGCCTATATTTTGGGATGAGTTTGGAGTGGAGAGGGAGGATGGGGTGAACAGGAGCCTTGACTTTTTCAGAAATTCTGATGCTATATGAACACAAGTTTACCATATGGAAAAAAAAAGAAAAATGAGTGTTTTTATAGAAAGAACCGTATGCCTAAGGTACCAGTCACTAGTGATCCCAGCAAGTGGAGCTTTACTGGCTTTACTGGCCACAGAATAGATGGAGACATTTTGGAGACAGTATAAAGAGATAAATGTTAAGCAGCTAAGCATCACTCTATGGAGATGGATGGGCTATCATATGATTGAAATTAGCGGTCATTGATGAAATTAGCAGTTGTGATCTTGGCTAGTGTGAAGCCATCATCTCCTCATGTGAAATGACCATGTAACCCCTTCTTGTAGGTTGAATGACAATCTCTTGATTCTTATCCAGCTCCGGAACTTATTAAATGATAGTGAAGTAATGAGTGATTAATGGCATGTTCACTGCAACTTGACATGTGCTGGAGTGACCAAGAGGAAGGAACTGTGTTATAATGAAAGCTGCACTATAATCCAGAGAGGAAACTTTGAATCCCTTTGGGGAAAACCTCTAGGGTTAAGGCTAGGGGAGGCACATATCTAAAGTTAAAGAACAGAAATGAGTATGCATTATTCAGAGCTGGAAAGAAGAAGGATGGTTTTTTTTATGAGCAATTTACATGAGTCCAAAGTTATATATAACAATTCCCTACCCAGACCAAATAAGGCATTGTGTCAGGATTTTGAGGGAAAGATGCTGTCCTGGTTATCAATTGCTCCATAACAAAGGACCTAATATTTAGGAAGTTAGAACAATAATACATATATATATATATATATATATATATATGTATACATATATATATATATATATTTGTGTTGTGTTAGGAGTCTGGGAATAGCTTAATTAGGTCTTCTGCTTCATGCCCTCTCCTAGCTCAAACAAGGTGACAACTGAACTGAAGAAATTTCCCGGACCATCTAGGGAGCCCTGTTCACTCCATGATCATTGGCAGGGCTTAGTGGCTTATTGGACTGAGGCCATTCTCAGTTGCTTACAAAATGGCTTCTTGATAAGATAGCACACAGCACCATAACTAATATCTATTAACTGGAGAGCAAAGCAGCAATCAGGACTTTTGATAACCTAATCTTAGAAGCGACCCATCACTTTGGTATATTGGTTTGTTCCTGTTGGTTACAAGGTCTAGACTACTCTCTTGAGAAGAGAGGGTAATGCATATACATGAGCAGGTAGGGGTCATTATGAGCCATCTTAGATGCCACTTATATCAGTCATAACATAGAAAAATAATAAGACCTATGACAGAGCTCTAACTCTGGGGACATTAGGCAGAAGATCAGGTTGTAGAAACCGAAGACATGAAAGGTTGGAAAGGCAATCATTCCATTTAGGCACTGGGGAAAATGTATGGGAAAGAGAAGTCAGAAACAGACAACAACATATTTCTCTAGAAATATGTGCAACATCAGCTGGGTATTAAATTATAAGATTTGAATTCCATTTCATTCCTAATTAATTGTTAATCAGAATTCTTCTGCATTTTGAAAGTCTTTGGGTTGAGTAGTCACAGATGAATGTAGAGTGTCTCCTGCAAAGCTCAAAGTGTGGGTTCTAGACCTTTACCCTCCTGTTTAGTCATCAGGACATCCCTTCATGCAGCATGTACTAACCACCAAATTGCTGATTGATCTGATTGTCACATGCTCACTACTGAGCCAATAATAATAATATCCAGGAGGGTATAGTATAACAATTAAGCTTCCCTGATGCTCAGACTAAGACTGAGCTTGTTGTAGTAATTAATACCATGCAACCAAATATTTCTACATTCTTTTCAGACAGCTGGAATAACTGTATGTTCCTGTTTTATTGGAGAAACTTAGAATCCTAGGAATTTCTTGACCAAGTAATATGAGTATAAATAATGATTGTCACTAAAATAGAAACAGGGGCTGGAGAGATGCCTCAGTGATTAATAGCACTGGCAGCCGGGCAGTGGTGGCTCATGCCTTTAATCCCAGCACTTGAGAGGCAGAGACAGACGGATTACTGAGTTCAAGACCAGTCTGGTCTACAGAGTGAGTTCCAGGACAGCCAGGGCTACACAGAGAAACCCTGCCTCAAAAAAACATAAAAAAACATAGCACTGGCTGCTCTTCCAGAGGACCTGAGTTCAATTCTCAGATCACATGTAGCAGCTCACAACTGTCTGAAATGTCAATCTCAGAGGATTCAACACGTTCTGGCCTTTGTGAATGTCACACATGTGCATAGTTCACAGGCATAGATGCAGGCAAACCATCCACATACATAAAATAAAGGTGTATTTTTAAAAGAAAGTAGCTTAAATCAGAATGTAAATCAGCAGGAGAACACTTACCTCACATGTATGAAATCCTGGATTTGATCCCCAGTACCACAAATAAAAACAAATTTATCAAGCTATAATTCATGTATCATAAAATGCACCCTTAAAAATTATACAATTCAATAATATTGGAATGTACATTTCATCTATTATTGATCATTCCCGAGCATTTTCATCAGCCCTAAAAGGAACACCATGCACACGAGAAACTATTCTCTTTCCCCTCTCCCTATTTCTGTTTCTATGAATTTACGTATTCTGGACAATTTGTGATAGGTGGCCTTCCATTATGGGCATCTGGCTATTTTTTTCACATAATGTTTCAAGCTTGCAGTTTGTATGGCAGACTGACCTTGAATGAACTATGTAGCATAGGCTGGTCTGGAACCCTCAGTCATCTTACCTCAGTCTCCAGAAGCCTGGGGTTAAAGTCACGTACCCAGCTGCTTCAGGCCTCTGTGTAATTAAAAACCACCCCACTAGATGGGTACGCAACACTGTGTTTATTCATCAGTTCATGGGCACCTGGGTTGTTTCTGACTTTTAGGCTACAGGACTTTGTGTACATATATGCTTTCAATTTACGTGGTCATACTCACAGGATGGTGGTTGCTGGGACATGTAATAGCTGTTTTCCTTAGGAAACTGATGACTAAGATTCAAGACTCTTTGGGGAAGAATTGTCAATGAAGCAATTAAGTGCATCCCACTGTGCTTATACCATTTACTATGCCGTATGCAACATTTAAGGGTTCTAATCTCTCCACCAACACTATTATCTCCCATCCTTCCCATCTACTTGTCTTTTGTTGTATCTCATTGTGACTTTTGGTTTGTATTTTCCCAGTGACTACTGCTCTTAAGTATCTTTTCATTTTTTTGTTGATCATTTGTATATCTTTGAAGAAGTGTTTATTTAAATCCTTTGAACATTTTTAAAAGTTGGGTTGCTTTTTCATTGTCAATGTATTGCATAGTGAGAGTTTTTATTATATTCTGGAATCAAATTCTTTCTCAAATATGTGATTTTAAAACATTTTCTGTTATTCTTTGGGTCATAGAAAGTTCATGTAGTTTTTTACTTGATAAAGACTAATTTATATTCTATTGGTTGTATCATGTATAAGAAATTGCTAGATGAAAAGCAAATTCATTTTCCTATCTTCAAATATTAAAAATAATTCCTAGGAAAGGTAAACCATTTGTTTATATGAAATGTAAAAAACTAGAGGGCATGCGGTTTACCTAAATTAAAACCTTCACATCAAGGTAACCCAATCACAAAAGAACAAACATGGTATGCACTCTCTGATAAGTGGTTATTAGCCCAGAAGTTTGGAATACAGGAAGAACAACCCACAAACCACAGGAACTCAAGAAGAAGGAAGACCAAATGGTGGACAGTGCACTCCTTCTTAAAAGGGTGAACAAAATACCCATGGAAGGAGTTGCAGAGATTAACTGTGGAGCAGAGACTGAAGGAGGGGCAAGCCAGCCTAAATATAGCTATCTCCTGAGAGGCTCTGACAGTACCTGACTAATACAGATGTAAAGGCTCACAGACATCTATTGATCTGAGTTCAGGGTCCCCAGTGAAGGAGTTAGAGAAAGGACCAATGGAGCTGAGAGGTTTGCAGCCCCTTAGGACGAACAACTAAGAACTAACCAGTACCCTCAGGGCTCCCAGGCTCTCAACCACCAACCAAGGACTGCACATGGAGGAGTCTGATTGTTCTGGCAGCATGTGTATAGTAGAG
>NW_022196915.1:73349964-73371187 GCF_008632895.1 Mastomys coucha
CAACAGGGGTTTGTTTTTGTTGTTTTTGTTTGTTTCTTTGTTTTTTGGAGGGGAAACTAGGAATGGAGGGATTTACATGTAAATAAAGAAAATATCTAATTAAAAAAACAAACAAAAAAACAAAAAAAACAAATAAACTCTACTAAATAAAAAACAAACAAACAAACAAAAACCAAAACCTTCACATCAGCTGGGCATAGTGGTGCACACTTTTAATCCTAGCACTTGAGAATGAGAGGCAGAGGCAGAGGCACATGTTGGATCCCTCCCTCAGCCTGTCAGCTCTGCCACAGAGGGGAGGGATCCAACAGGCAGAGGCAGAGGCAGAGGCAGAGGCACAGGCACAGGCACACGCAGGCAGAGCTTTTGTGAGTTTGAAGCTAGCGTGGTCTGCATAGTGAGTTCCAGAACAGCCAGAGCTACAAAGTGAGAACCTATCTTGAAAACAATGATACAAACAGCATCAACAAGGAATTCCACAGCCTCAGTTTTACATCCAATTTTGTATGTATATTTTTACCTTTGGCTTTTCTACTGGGAACTACAATCTGTTTTAGTTAATTTTTGTACATAAAGTAAGCCGGAGGACTCACTTCCTTGTGGAGTTGTAGTTGTCTCAGTAAGTGAAGAAACGCCTCTCTTTCTCATGTGTTGTCTTGTCATCCTTTCTGAAATTCAGCTGAGCTTTCTTCTGAGCTCCCAATTCTGTTGCTTTGCTCTATGGTGAGAGAAAGAATTGCAGTGCTTCACTCTCCTGCTTCTTCATTGGCTGAAGCCAGTGTGGGTAGGACTGAGGGTAGCTTGAGAAAGAGTTCTGAGCCAGAGCACACAAGGTATACAGTGTGAGGATCCATCTTTGATTTGAACTTTTAATGTCTGAAGAAATTTTGTGTACTGGCCTTGGCTGTCAAACACAGCACTGAAACTGACAAATTTGTAGAGGGTAGAGAAGAAAACAAACAAACAAACAAACAACAACAATAACAAAAACTAGAAGAAGGGGCATAAGAAGAACTCCGGACAAGCAAGGCTACCACTACCGCTAGCCTTATGGTTTCAGGCTAGCCTCTTTCCTGTTTCATATTTCCTGAAGCAGCCTGAGAAACTTTCCATTACCCAACAATGTTGATCAATATGATTGACTACTCCATCATTGATAGTGAGGTATTAGTGTTTCATTGTCTGTGGAGTGTTTTTACCTTCAGAATCTACATTTCACTTAAGAAAACAGATTTCAAGAAAATCAAAGCATAGTATATAAGCGTCTGTGTTGTAAGTGGTGCTCGATCAGGTTAAAGGGGGAAGAAATGAGCATAAATTAGGATATTTAAGTTATATTTCAAGGCTAAAATAAGGATTTAGATAATCAAAGAAGAAAAGAGGGCATTGGGATCTGTGGACAGACAGGTAGGCAAAGAGTGGTGTGATTCTGTGTTTCTGCCTCACTGCTAAGATGTCAGAACACTGCTCAGGAAGGCAAAATATAGAGAAAAGACAGAAGGCCCAGCCCATGTTTCTCCAGGTAAGAAACGCTGCTGAGATGGAGGTGTGGTTCTCAAACTCCCGGACACGTCCCAGGTTGCTGCTGGGAACCTCAAGGAGTTGGGGGTGGGGGTTGGGAGGTGGGGGGCTGAGGCCAGGGGAGAATCCAGCTTAGCTCAGGATCAGTGCCAGGAGTAAAGAGAGGCCTTGTGTGAAAGACTTAGGTTCTGTTCTGTTTGAAGAAGGCCTTCCCCCACAGTGGTCCTTGATGAAGGAGAAAGTCCTTGCTTGTCCAAACTATTTATTAATGATGGAAGGAGGATGGGAATGACTGAACCAGAGATTAAACGCCTTTTGCAGGAAAGGATGCCCAGGAAGGGAAACTCATTGGCTAGCCACTGGGGGACCTATCTAGGTACCTGTAGTTTCACTTACCCCACAGAGTGTAATTGTACTTAGGGGTCTCCCAAGCACATGAGTACGTAGACCTGTTTATAAGAAGACTCGTTAAGGAGTGATCTCAAGAGTTTGTAGGCTAAAGCAAGCAAGTTTGTAGATGACCAGCTTGTTTTATTTTCCTTAGGCAATGGCAGACTATTGAGGACTTCCAATCTGGGGAAAGTAATCAGGTGTTAGTCTAGGCATTCAGAGTAGCAAAGGGGATTGATTCTACTTTCTCACCAAAATGACTGCCAAGGCTACCTCTCAATGCATTTTGTCTGCCTTAGACATCTGACAAAGTCCATAGACACTAGAAAGAAGCACCAATGGACGTTTCCATATCTATGTATTTAGCTAACCTCAGATCAGAAATATTTAAAAATAAAAATAAAAAGAACATAGTCTGAGCTTGCCTCTTAGCAGGTCCTTGCTCCAGGCAAACTGCTCTATTTCTTCATTATCTCTCAAGCACATTGGGTCTTTGCCTATCCTCCCTGTTCACATTTACATGTAGACCATTTATTTATTTATTTATTTATTTATTTATTTATTTATTTGCATGTATGTATGTATGTGTGTATATGTGTATGTGTGTGTGTGTATGCTGTGGGGCATGGGTGTGTGTGTGTGTGTGTGTGTGTGTGTGTGTGTGTGTGTGTGTGCCTGTGGAGATCTGAGTTCAGTATTGTGTATCTTCCTAAATTGCTTCTCTGTCTTATTTTTTGAGAGCTTGCCAATTGGCAAGATTGGCTGGCCAGCAAGCTCGAGGGACTCTTCTGTTTCTGTTTCTCCGTAGAGATTACAGGCCTGAGCCTCTGTGCTTGGAATCTTACATAGGTGATGAGGATCTGCACTGAGGTCCTCATGCTTGGGCAGCAACCATTTTCTGAGCAGTCTTGCAGCCACAGACCTTTTAATCTTGCCACTATTCCTTAAACAATAAACAATGCAGTTACTTGTGTTGTATGTGCATTTCATAAGGTTTTATAAGTAATGTAGGAATGATAGTGAAAGGCTGGAGAATCTTAGAATTTAAAATGAGGGCATTTAATAGAAATGTATGTATAATGTGTAACCTTTACCTAAAAGGGGGCATGGAAAACCTCTGTATCGAGCCAAAAATGTGAAGTAGGTAGTTCCAGGAACCTGGCTAACTCAGAGCCTCAGGGCTCTGGTTCCTGATACCTGCCCCTCCTGAATGATACACAATGAGGGCGGAACTAGATCTGAAGGTCTACTGGTTTATGAGACTCTCCACCCTGTCAACCGGTAGATGAAGATTACATTCCTAGAATGAATATGTTCCCCTCCATAACTGAATACCTTGGGTTGGGTCCCTCTGAAATTTTCCACTGTTTTTATGTTATGTTTCCTTGGTAACCCTCTCCCCGCCCCCAGGTTGTGGTCTTTCCCTTTAAATACCCCTCACTTCTTGTGTTTGGGGTGGAACTCCTCTGGCCAACATGGTCACAAGATCGACCCTGGTACCGGCCTATCCCAAATAAACCTCATGTGATTGCAGCAAGTTCAGTCTCTCGTGAGTTATTGGGTGGTCGTGTCATCCTGAGACTTGAGTAAGGATCTCCCCAGTTCTGGGGGTCTTTCAATAAAGTACATAAGAAGACGTGAGTAGTTTCTGTGTAAATACAGCACCATTTCATAGAAAGGATTTCAGCCCCATAGAGTTAGTGATTTTTCAGGGAGGTGTGTAATCCATCCCCATTTCTAGATACCAAAGGCAGACCATACTTCAGTCTTGTTCCCTCAACCGGAAACGAACTGGTTGACTCTTGCAGCTTTCTGTATTGGGTAGCATAATGCCTACACACTCAAGGATACAGTGTATCAAAATGGTCAAAAACCAACCGCTCGTGGGATTTAGCTTTTGGATTCATCAGCGCCTTACAGATTCTAGAGACAAATGGTAGACATTAACAGTGAAGGGAACTGAAGACCCAGCCGTCTGAATGTGGCAAGCAGGAGCCGTTTGGAGTGAGAGTTAGCAAACATCTTCCAACTGTCAGTTCTTGGAATCACACAAACAGACTGTGTAAGCGAGTGCCTCAGTGAACCTGTGTCTCGGTTAAACCACAGAGAAATGCAATAAGCTGATTTAAAATTTCTAAAGGGAACTTAAACCACCTGCTAAGTTGTAGAATTTAATTTGCAAGATGAATACTTGGCAATGTGACACTTCTTTCATGGCTTCATTTGCTGTTTTAATAAAAATGTTCACAATGCTTTGGTTCCATCTGTTAAAGAGGGGAAAACAGCTAACTACTATTCAAACAACAAAAAAATACAGCTTTCTAGAAAACTATATCCAGCACCACCAAAATGTAAAGCGGTATTTATAAATTTTAAACTTCTGCCTCGCTTCTAAAAAAAAAAATGTTGTACTAATTGTGTTACATCTTGGACTCAACATATAAATAATTTATGCAAAAATTTAAAATTTAAATTATTCTTCTACATTCCAAATGCAAACAAATGCTTCAAAGTTATCACGATCATGAATCTCACTGCAGCAGGCTACAGATTTTCATTATAACAATTTGTAAGCAAATATTTGGTTATTTTTATAAGCCACAAATCTGGCTGAAGGAGAAAATGATGTATAATAAACAAAAACTGTGCAAGCTACAAAGAATGTTTGTTGCTACGTTTCTAGATTGGAGATAACAGTAAGCTATGGCAAAGCAGTTTTTCTACTTTCGTGACTACATTTCTATAGGGTATTTTTGCCTCTCAGAATAGATCAAGATTATTGTAACTTTCAGCAATTATTTCTCAAGTACTAACTCAAGTATTTAGTGTCATGTTGGTTCATAGTAGGCATAGTTTTGGATTCAGAGAAATACAGTTGTATCCAATGTATTGGAGACAATGAGAAGAGAGGCATAGAAGTGGGAATAGAGTGTGCATTTTAAAAAGAAGGGGGAGGCATTGTGGCACATGTGTAATCCCAGAATTTGGTGACCTGAAGGAGAAGGCTTGTGAGTTCAAGGTCTGTCTGGGCTGAATAGAGAAGAAGAAGGAGGAGAGGAGGAAGAGGAAGAAGAGGAAGATGAAGGAGCTTTCCATCCTATACAATCATTTTAGACATTAGCAACTTCCTGTCTCGCCTGCAGCTCTGGTAGAACTTCACTGGGGAAAAGCAAAGGCTGAGAGTGATCTATTGGAGCAGTGGTTCTTAACCTGTGGGTCAAGACTCTCACAGGGGATTGCATATCAGATATTTACATTACAACTCATAATGGTATCAAAATTACAGTTATGGAGTAGCAATAAAATATCTATCAGTTCTGCATTGTGAGGAACTGCATTAAAGGTCACAGTATTAGGAAGGCTGAAAACCTCTGAATTAGAAGGTCTGTAGAAGTGCTGGGCCTGTCCCGTGTTTTCTCTTCCTCTCAGAACACTGTATTTCTCTTTCCTGAGCACAGGAGGATATAAAAGCCTCCTTCTATGTTTGAATATTGCATTTGAGGGAAGACGCCATGGCATTGTTCAGTGGGTCCAGAGAATTAGTGTCTCTGAGTGTTTGTTTTAGGTATTTGAATTTCAGTCTAACCCATTTAGAGAAAGTGAAACCCAACAAGTTGAATGTTTAGCTAGTGAGATGTTTACCCGTGGAACAAAAATAGATACAATATTTATGATCACTACAAATTCAAACCAGTTAATTCTAAGTCAGAAAGACATAAAAAGTAGATGGTTTCATTCTTTTATGTAGTCATGTCGCAACAACACTTCTACACCTATTGACTGTTTTAAGATGCGGCCAATGTACCTCCTGCCAAGGGTACTGTGCTAAGAACAAAGTGACCTGGCATATCCCATACACTTAGTGGTAAAGCTGGGGCTAAAGAACAGGTTCTAATCCTGGACTAATTGAAACACTTCCCAAGCCTGTTTGATTTTATATCTCCTTCTTTGAAAATGGGTTTGTAACAAACCTTGCCTTGCTCTCAGGGTATTGGACACAATAAAAACAAAATATAAAAAAGCTGAGAGTGCTTTGTCAAGTACAGACTGTTGAAGGTAGAGTGTCCTTGGCAGTGTAGCCATGGCTGTTTAGCCAGCAGCGCTCTCAGCCTTTCCACAGGAAATGAATGCAAATAGTCATCGCCGGAAAAATCTTACTCACTAAAAGCCATTTCTCAGGGGAAAAAACCTGCTATCGTGCATACGTATGCATGTACATATAAGTAGGCACACATACATGCATACACACACATGTGTGTATCAGTATCATTCAAGAGCTAAACACTCACTTGGATGTGGTAACCACAGTTAAAAAAACCTCGCTAGCTCGCCGGGCAGTGGTGGTGCACACCTTTAATCCCAGTACTTGGGAGGCAGAGGCAGGTGGATTTCAGAGTTCCAGGCCAGCCTGGTCTACAGAGTGAGTTCCAGGACAGCCAGGGCTACACAGAGAAACCCTGTCTCGAAAAACAAAACAAAAACAAAAACAAAAAGCAAAAATAAAAACCTAGCTCTTGGGAAGTGTAAGCAGGAAGATCTGGAGTTTAAAGTTTTCATTAACTACATAGCAAGATGGAGGCCAACCTGGTAAAATGATACTCTGTCTCAAGAAAAAGAAAAAGGACACAACATCTGCCCCAACACAGGGAGTAACTGGGACCAGCAGGACCAAGCACACAGGAAATCCTCCAGCCCAGTGGCTCAGGTTTCTTCCAGTCTGTCTGAGCTGATGCCCTGAGGAGACTAAGTCTCATAACACCCAGAGGAAGCTCCACTCTCAGGTGCTCTAACACACCCAAGATCAGAGGTGAGGAGGACACATCTGTCCCAACACTGGAGTAACTGGGACCTGCGGGGCCAGGCACACAGGAACTCTACCAGCCCAGTGGCTCAGGTTGCTTCCGGTCTGTCTGGGCCAGCCAGTGCCCAGAGCAGACCTTGGGCCCAAACTCTGCAGTCATTCCCAAAACACCCAGAGGAAGCTCCACTCCCAGGTGCTCTAACAAGCCCAGGGTCACAGGATCCCAGAATCGCAGGATCACAGAGACAGCTTGACTTTGAGGAGTTCTGATACAACCAGGATCACAGGAAGGACAGGTTCCAGTCAGATTTAGCAAGGGCAGGTAGCAGTACAGATAACCAGATGGCCAGGGGTAAGCGTAAGATTATAAGCAACATAAACCAAGGTTTACTTGGCATCATCAGAACCCAATACTCCCATCATTGCAAGTCCTGGGCACACCATCACACCAGAAAAGCAAGATTCAGATATAAAGTCACTTCTCATGATGATGATACAGGACTTTAAGAAAGACATAAATAGCACCCTCAAAGAAATACAGGAGAACACAGGCAAACAGCTAGAAGCCCTTCAAGAGGAAACACAAAAATCCCTTAAAGAACTATAGGAAAACACAATCAAACAGGTGAAGGAAATGAGTAAAACCATCCAGAATCTAAAAATGGAAATAGAAACAATAAAGAAATCAGAAAGAGAGACGACCCTGGAGATAGAAAACCTAGGAAAGAAATCAGGAGTTGTAGATGCAAGAGAGAATCTCAGGGGCAGAAGACACCATAGAAAATGCAAAAAGCAAAAAGCTCTTACCCACTGAGCCATCTCTCCATCCCCCTTTTTAATATCTTAATATGAAAATTAATATTACCAACATATCCTAATCAATTGAAATCCAAAAATATGAGGAATTGGAAATTTATTGACTGTCATCCAGTGGTCTCTCTAATTTGGTAATTGGAGAAATAGGTCCAATATTGTACAATCCATATACACTTTCAGCTTGTTTGTTCGTGACAATGTTTTGCTGTGTACAACATAATGGTCTTGAGATCTTGCTTCTCCTATCTCAGCCTCTCTTTTAGTAGTATTGTTTATTTCATGTTTTTACATTATACTATGGTTTTCAGAACACCTTACATAATTTTAAAGTATTTATATGCCCAAAAGAAATGTAGACAATTAAATTGGGAGGGGTTTTATAAGAAAACAACAAAGAGTGGGACTGAATGCTTTGCTTGACGTTTGTATCAAGTTACCATAGTAACAGCCAAGATTTTAAGCTCCACTAAATATAAAACAAACAAACAAACAAACAAAGACTTTTTATATTTATGTTCATTTAAGAAAATATTAATAGTGATGTATTATTTTGAAATATACAGTTAATACTTTTGGAGTTATTTAAAATTTATATTGAGAAAAATGTATGTATTTTCAGTAAGTATTGTTGTAGACAAACATCTACATAAAACTGTTAAATTGACTGTTGTTTTATATAAAATAACTTTTATAATACTCATTTTTATTGTTATAATACTTTATAAATTTTAAAGAATATGACAAAAAAGATATTGTAGGTATTGAAGGGGGGTCTCTGGGAGGAGTTGGGGTACAAAAGGGAAAAAGAATGTGATTTAACACAAAAGAACATACACAGTATGCACTCTCTGATAAGTGGTTATTAGCCCAGAAGTTCAGAATACAGAAAGAACAATCCACAAACCACAAGAATCTCAAGAAGAAGGAAGACCAAAATGTGGATACTTCATTCTTTCTTAAAAGGGGGAACAAAATACCCATGGAAGGAGTTGCAGAGATTAACTATGGAGCAGAGACTGAAGGAAGGACAAGCCAGTCTAATACAGCTGTCTCCTGAGAGGCTCTGACAGTACCTGACTAACATAGATGTAGAGGCTCACAGCCATCCATTGAACTGAGTACAGGGTCCCCATTGAAGGAGTTAGAGAAAGGACCAAAGGAGCTGAAGGGTTTGCAGCACCTTAGGACAAACAACAATATGAACTAACTAGTACCCTCAGAGCTCCCAGGGACTCAACTACCAACCAAGGACTATACATGGTGGGACTGATTGTTCTGGCAGCATGTATATAGTAGAGGATTGCAAAATTGATCATCTTTGGGAGGAGAGGCCCTTGGCCCTGTGAAGGTTCTATGCTCCAGTGTAGGGGAATGCCAGGGCCAATAAGTGGGAGAGGGTGGGGTGGCAGGCATGGGGAGAGGGGTGACAACAGGGGTTTGTTCTTGTTGTTATTGTTTGTTTGTTGGAGGGGAAACTGGGAAAGGAGAAATCATATGACATGTAAATAAAGAAAATATCTAATAAAAAGAAAAAATGTGATTTAATTCTATTTACTTAAAATATGATTTTAAATGTTAACAAATTCAGATAAATTGAAATCATGTAACTTTTCTCATAATGCAATAAAATTTAAAAAAAAAAGAAGGCAGGTACCAGATATAAAAAGAAAAAGATGGAAAAAAGGAGGAGGAGAAGAAAGTAGGAGAGGGAAGAAGAAGAAACCCCTCCCAAAAAAGAAAAAAAAATGAAACACAAAGAAAACAAATGGTATGAAAAAGTTAATATTTTGATGAACATTTCCTAGTAGGTGAGACAGAAGCATTTCAAGGTGACAGAAGGACAGAGTTTCCTCAGGGCTTCCTCCTTTTACTGGTTCCCAGACGTTCATCTTCTTGTTGTGTCCTCCTCACTTGGTGGACCCATAGCTAGCTTACCTTCTGGACTATTTCCAGCAATACCAGCTTCACTCAGGAAGCCTTCTCACCTTCATGACATAACTCAGGGAGACCCTACCTTCACTACAATCCTGGGGTTGAGTTTTCCACATATGGATTTGGTAGTGTGCATTCACCCTATTACAGCAACCTCCTCCCTTTTATTTTGAGACAGAATTGCTGTCCTGGAACTTGCTCTGTTGACCAGGCTGGGCCCAAACTTACCTGCCTCTGCCACCTTCGTACAGTGATTAAAGGTCCGTGGTACCATGGCCATCCTACGGTGACTATATTTAAGATGGACCATGAAACAATTATTTATGCAAAAAGAGACCACAAAGGACTGCTATGTAATAGTATTTTGAAATAATGGAAAGAAATAAAAACTCGAGGTGGCAGAATTCGATTTAAACAGAAGAGAGAGATAGATGCCCCGATTTCATGTCCCTGACATGACATGTGGCAGATGGAAATGAGCACACAAAGGAAAACAGATAGTGTAGGAATCCATAGAGTCACAAGGGAGAGAGGAGATACACAGTCCCTGTCTGAAGAGCTATCGGGGTTTGATGGCTGCTGTGGGAGGGGCAATCAGTTTTGTTCAGGGACACAGCCATTGGGCGGTTGCCCATGCTCTGTTAGGTTGTTCCATACACGCATGTGTAGGTAGCTCTAAGTGACTCCGGTTTGAAAAAAAGTACTTGAAGTTGGAAAGGATAGCAGTGGAGGAATAGAAAGAGAAATTGGTTGGAAGGAGGAGGGGGTGATGGGTTGGATTGAAATGTTTTATGTGTATTGTCTTCAGTGCTTTCTATGCTGTGATAAAGACACCAAAAGTCACTTGGGGAGGAAAGATTGCATTTGGCTTACATGTGCTGGATCACGGTCTACTGAGGGAAGCCAGGGCAGGCATTCAAGGCTGGAACCTGGAGGCAGGAACTGAAGCAGGATCTTTGAAAGAATGCTGATGACTAGCTTGTTCCCCAGGGCTTGCTCAGCCTGTTTTCTTATAGAACTCAGGAGTACCTGTTTAGTGGGCACTGTTCCCAGTGAACAGGGCCCTCTCTTGTCAATCAATCAAGAAAACGCCCTTCAGACTTGCCTAAAGAAAGTTTGAGAGAGATACCTTCTTAATTGAGATATTTTTTCTTCCCAGATAACTCTTGTTTATGTCAAGTTGATGAAAAGACTTAACCAGAACATGTATGTATGAAAAAAAAAAAAAAACTCAAACAATAAAATATGTAAAATGATAGGAGGGTGCCCCGACCCACGGGGTGTTCAGCAGGGACCTAGGGCAGGGGAGAGAGACTGAGGCGGGACAAGAGACACGAAGTATGAGAGCAAGACTGGTGTCTGATCAAGCTCTCAGACTTTACTTCAGGGATGGCAATATAAGCATAAACAAGATGAGGCTTCAAGAAGGGGGGAAGAGCTGCGGGGGGTGGGGGGGCGGGGCTTTCTGAAGATTAGGCGTCAATCTTCAGTCTCTGGAACCAGCGGTCACAGTATCCTCCACACCCACAAATATTCTTACTGTTAGACTACTAGTTCTCTCAGGGCAGTATGTGTAAGCTAGCAAATTTCCACAAACACCCACACAAGTTCTCTCAGGGCTGTATGTCTAAGCTGGTAAATTTCCACAAGGCCGTGGTTAAGGCCATGGCTCCCAGCATGAGGGAAAAACCTTATAGAACACTTTAAAAAACAGTTCACTTTCATAAGAAATCAAGGAATAGGATACCTCTGGGCCTTGAAGAATTATCTTCAATTACCAGGAACACCCAAGAAAACAATAGCAAAATCAAAAACAAAAAAACCCCAAACAAACAAAAAAACCCAAAACCACAGGAAAGGTTAAATATTTTTAACAAACAAAGACTAAAACAAAAAAAGAGACCAGTGTGGCAGAAAGGAACTTTGCACGTTTTCTCAATTTAGGGAATAATTGTCTAATAAATTAGGAGAATGTGGGATCGAAATGGTGATTGTTTCATCTATAATATCAGAAATACAATTTTACAGGACATTATTTCAGGTTGATAGACAAATAGTAGGAGTAAAAGAATATTTAACCAACACTAAGAAATACAATTTATTGATTAAAAGCGCAGGCAAGGAGCTGTCAAAAAACATAGAGAAAATATTCCATTGTTATCACTGGTTTTTATATAGAACTGATGGTATAAAGATAAATAGGAAAATAAAAATGTAGAATTTCTTAAATATAAAAATACCACACATGGCTGAAGCAGATTACTGTGGAAAGACTTGAAAAAACACCTGCCCTTAGATAGAACAATACAATAGACCAAAGGCCAGACACATCTTTCATGTCAATAAATGTAAATGAATTTGACCCACCTAATATAAAGAAAAACTTTTCACATTGGAGACCAAAGGAACCTTCAAACTTTGTTCTGCATTCAGGAGACACATCTAAAACTTTCAGAAGAGTTGAAATTAAAGTCGTTCTTGAGATGTCAATATCAGATACAGTGGAATTCAGGATGAAAAGCGCTTTACAATAAAGGTCTTTTATAATGCCAAAGGGGACAATTGATAGTGAAGATATAAAAGTCATGAAAATCTATGCTCCAATCAAAAGCAGTAACACTCATGAAGCTGAAATGGTAGAAATTACAAGGAGACATGAACAAAAACACACAAATGTAAGAGATTAAGGTCTTAAAAAAACTTGGAAAATTTTATTTCACTTTTAAAAGTGGCAGCTATTATTTATGTTTTCTTATTGTGTACAACAACATGTTCTAAAGAACTACTTAAATTTAGCTAAGTAGCAAATTCATTTCATTAATTAGTATTTTTGAGATGAGAGCATATAATATTCACTGTTTCATATTTCAAGAATATAATATCTGTCTTAACTTACTTTCTATTGTGATAAGACACTGACCAAAATTAACCTTGGAAGGCAAATATTTATTGGCTTACAGTTACAATCTATCATGAAGGAAAGTCAGGCAGGAATCCAAGACAAGAACTTGGAAGTAAGAACTGAAGTAGAGACTGAAGCAGAAGAATGCTGTTATTGGCTTGCACTTCTGACTCATGTCCAGCTATCTGTCTCAGATTTCCTGGAACTAAATCCCAGGAGTAGCCCTGCCCACAGTGGACTGGGCCCTCCCACATAAATCATTTTTTTCTTTCAGAGATATTTTATTAGTTGTGTTTGACAATTTTATACATGTATACAATGCATCTTAATGATATCCCTCCCCTCCCACCCCACCCCTGTCCTCTTCCTCATAACTTAGACTCTTTCTAAACTATGCAACAAAGGTTATTTAATGAGAACGGAGTTTCAAAGACTCATTTCTCCCCTCTAGAACCAATAAATCAACCAAGTCCACTGACTTTCCTTTTCTCTCTCTAAGGGTCATTAATAGTCCAAATGTGAAGTTTTCTTTATACATTAAGTTTTCAGGGAATATTGCAGAAGTCCAGAGTCAAGGGCTCAGGAGACGTCTACCATTTCTGAAGCTCGGTCTTGAGAGGATTTTTGTGAACCTCCTCTGTTCTGTTTCCCAAGTCTTATACTTTGGTATAGATGGTAAGAGGAGATGATCACATTGCTCTATGGGCCAGGCTGAGAGTGGGGACTTTCTTTCTGAAATCCCCAGCATCTCTCTGAGAAGTTCCAGGCATACATTCCAGCCAATGACTGGGAGAGGAATATCAAGAGGGGAGTGTTTGAAAGACTCTGCGAATGTAGAGCGCCCACATAAATCATTAAACAAGAAAATGCTCGAGCGCACTTGCCTACAGCCAACCCGAGGACACAATCTTCAGCTGAAACTCCCTCTTCCCAGGTGATTCTAGTTTTCTCAAATTGACAAACAAACAAATAAAAAATGCAATCTTTGGTATCCACCGTTGAATTTGGACTTCTGCAGATAGGTCAGCCAATAAAGGCTATTCTGTAGAAGCTTAGACACACATATATGCATTCCTCATATAAACATGTACATACATTACAGATGTATACACATAAATATGGAGAGAAATAAAATTTGATGACTCATAAACATTGATCCTCAATAATCAAATGTCTGTTTCAAATGACTATGGACTCAAGAAAATTGAAATATTTTAGATCACAGAGTAATCATCAGTGGATGTATATTATCACAAACAACTTGATGATCATGATCAAGCAGAATCAGAAATAAACCAGAAAAACCAAAGATCACTTCATGTGACAATACAAAATTTTAATTATATATAATTAATGTATGCAAATAAGAAGAATTTTGTGGGGCTGGCGAGATGGCTCAGCGGGTAAGAGCACTGACTGCTCTTCCGAAAGTCCTGAGTTCGGATCCCAGCAACCACATGGTGGCTCACAACCATCTGTAATGAGATCTGACGCCCTCTTCTGGTGTCTGAAGACAGCTGCAGTGAATTGGGCTGGAGCGAGCAGGGCCGGAGCGAGTGGGCCGGCAGAGGTCCTGAGGTCAACAGTAGCCACACACATGATAGCTACAGCTACAGTGTACTCATACACATAAAATAAATAAAATAAATCTTAAAAAAAAAGAAAGAAAGAAAAATTTGTAAGATTCTTAACTTGTGGCACATACCCAGAAACGGGCTTTAATGCAAACTTACACAATTTCTAAAAGCAAAACAAAACCGAAGGAAAAAACAAAAAGGTATGTATTAATAAATAAAAGTAAGTTTAAAGAACAGGAGAGAAGATAAGTTTAAACCTTGAGCCTTGGCAGAAAAAGAAGAGTCTGGTTCACTAGTGAAAAACAAGGGGAATATAACTACAAATTAGAAAGTGACAATGTGAGAGTGACCCCAGAAGGAAGCCATTCAAAGAACTCTAAGATTACTCAATTCTATGCAAATAAATGGAAAAATCTGGATTAAATGAATAAATTACCATAAAGAGATAGGCAGTGTAAGCGGACCGATTTTTAAGAAATACCCATTGTCAGTGATGTCAAAAAAAAAAAAAAAATTAACCAGCCACAGACAACTTTACAGGAATTTCTGTGGAACATTTCAGAAAAATGACTTAGGAGCCACTGGACTATTCCGAGGATGGGAGCAGTTTAAGTTGTAAGCCTGTGTTTCTCATGCTGGCAAAATCTACACGGAAGGTTAAACACAGAGGAAGTACTCACACAGAGCACCGAACAGAAGGGAAAGTCATTTGTGGTGATCAGCACTCAAGACAGCACCTTTTGTCTATTAATTTTGTAATTTAATGAGGTCTTGCTTAAAGTTTCACCTAGAAAACTTGCTCCTAAATTTCACATAAAAGTACAGACAGCGGTAATGACAAAACCCTAAATAATTAAACATGGTGTTTCTTTTTTATGTAATTTAATTTTTTTCATACAATATATTTCCATCATCTTGCCCCTTCTCCAACTTCTTCCAGATTCTCTTCACCCCCTTGCCCACTCCACTTCATGTTCTTTCTCTCCCTCCAAAACAACAACAACAATAAAAGTTAAAAAAGGAGCCAAGGGACTTGAGAGATAGCTCAGCAGTTAAGAGCACTGACTGCTCTTCCAGAGGTCCTGAGTTCAATTCCCAGAAACCCCGTAGTGGCTCACAACCATCTATAATGGGATCTAATGCCTTTTCTGGTGTGTCTGAAGATAGTGACAGTGTACTCACATACATATAATAAATAAATCTTTTTAAAAAATATAGTAAAGAAGATAAAACATGTCATAATGAAACAAACTACACTGCCATTACAAATGGGGGTCTATAAGGAAAAGGAGGAAGAGAGATTGTAAGAGCCACAGGTGGTTGATTTCTCCACGGAAGCAGTGTCTTCCAGATGCACAGATGAACTCACACAGGCTGAGGCAGTGCACATACGACCTGCACACATTCCAGGTGGAGTCCCAGCACAAGGGGGAAGTGGGCACAGGTTACCATCCCAAACCAAGAAGCTATTTGCAATTGATACCTGCAAATCAGTTTTCTCCCACAGAATGTCAGTGGGTATATCAACTACACTTCAGGGAAGGCCCCATGCCCAGGAATAATTGACCAACCCAAAACATGAGGATTCTTAATACAAGAAAAAAAAAAAGAATGAAATAGCTATAACTCTATACATACTAATATACAACTAAAAAGATTGAATCAAAATATTATAAATCGGGAGGAATTTCAGTGAGGATTCAATAAGGATGCTGTCACAGAAGCCAAAGATATCAGACCAGACCAATGACTCATGTAATGAACATTTGCAAGTGAAGATGTCTATACTATATACAGAGGGGTATACTGCGGGGCACACAGAGACACACTGCAGCTTCCACGATGAGATGTTTTTCATGCTTTTATTTTTATTGTTGTTTGCTTGTGTGTGTGTTTTATTTTGCAGGGGATATAAGAGCTTGGGGAGATGAGCGGGGATGGGGTGCATCACGTGAAACTCACAAAGAATCAATAAAAAGATTTTTTAAAAAGTAGAACAAAACTAGCCAACTGTGATTTATGCGACTGTTTCAAAATGTATGTATTTTATCTGTTTAAAGAAATTTTGCGCAGTACTGGTAGAATAACTAATGTCATTGGCTCTTTAATATGTAACTTTATTTTCAGAATCTTTAAATATGTTTTAGGACACTGTGCATTCTAATGTCTTCCATGTCTGCTGAAATCAGCAAATTCTAAAATCAAAATTAAAGAATATATTACAAACAGAGCCAAATACCTAAGAATTTGATTTTTTTTTTCTTGAAGCAGCACCGCCAGTGATCTCCCATCAGGCTCCACTTCTTAAGGGTACCACTACCTCTTAGCATCTTCAAGCAGAAGACCAAGCTCCTATCTCAGGAATCTTTGGGAGACAAGCTGTTTTGAAACCAGAGCACCTCATGGAAAGCAGGATTGCACAACATGGAGATCCCTACCTTTTCAGTACATGCCTCTGCTACTCCCTCCATTTGATGATGAACAGGATAGATGGATATATATCACTTGTAATTAGACTGGGCTACAGGGAGAGTTTTTGCCAATGTGATTAAGGACCCTCTCTCTTTCTCCATTTCGTTTTGATACAAGGCCTCACTGTGAGTCTTAGCTGGCCTAGACCTCACTATGTAGACCAAGATGGCCTTGAACTCACAGAAATCTGCCCTCCTAACTCTTAGAATGAAAGGCATGTGGCACCATGCCCAACTTGATTCAGCTTTCTAATAAGCTGTCAGAGAGAAAGTGTTTTGGTGAATAAAGTCTAACTAAGCCTTAGTTTTTGATCTTATCCATTCTGAGGAGTGTTAACGGAATCTCAGAGTCATTTTGATTTGTATGTCCCTGATGAGCAAGGATGTTGAACGTATCTTTAAGTGCTTCCGGCCCTTAGAGATTCGTCTGTTGAGAATTCTCTATTTAGCTCTGTCCCTCATTTTTCATTGGGTTATTTGGTTTGTTGGCGTCTAATTTCTAGAGTCCTTTGTATATTTTGGATATTAGTCTTCCACTGCCTGATTTGGCCCCAGTGGGAGAGGATATCTTTATACTTGCTATCACTGCATGCCCCATGGCAGCCTGGTACCTAAGGAGTGGCTTCCTTTTCTCTGAGAAGAAGGGTAGAAGTAATGGGGGGAAGTATTTACAAGGGTGGGACTGGCTTCCGTCAAGATGTAAAGTGAATAAATAAATAAATTAAATTAAAGTCAATAAAAGCCAAAAGGGGTTTTAGATTTATTTATTTTACTTTATTTGTATAAATGTTTGTCTGCATGCAATGAGGAGGTCAAAAAAAGGGTGTTGGTTCCCCTGAAAATGGAGTTATGGGTGGTTGTGAGCTGCCAAGTGGGTTCTGAGAATCAAACTCAGATCATGTGCAAGAGTTACAAGAACTCCTGAGGACTGAGTGTTGTTATGGATTTGATTTAACAGATTCCCAATTACATGGGAGCTCGCACATCTGCTTGTAAGTTACTCCGGGCCCTTGCCCAGACTTGGTTTTGATTTGGAAATAAAGTTGCCAGCAGCCAGTGGGTGGGCAGGGAAACAGAGGCAGTACTTTTAGAATTTCTGCGCAAGAAATGAAGGAGACTGGGGCATCAAACCCCCTTAGGCCCAAGGGCCGTTTCCCCCCACCACCACCCATGTCCAACAAGGCTAGGGGAATGCCAGGGCTGGAATGTGGGAGTGAGTGGGTGGGTGGGGAAGCACCCTCATAGAAGCAGGGGTTTGGGATAAGAGGGGGGCTGGGAAAGGAAATAACATTTGAAATGTAAATAAAGAAAATATCCAATTAAAACAAAACAAAAACAAACAAATAAAAAATAGAGGAGAGGGAGAAGGAGAAGCCACTGTAAGAAAGGCATAGGACAGACAAAGCTGGGAATGTGCAGGAGGGTAAGACCGGAATGTAGGCGCAAGGGGAAGGCGGCCCCGAAGGGGCTGCCCAGGAAGCCCCAGGGCAGCAAGGACAAAATAGACATTTAGTAAGTGTTAACTCAGGAATATCAGAGGGGAGAGTACGCTAGCCGCAGAGAGGTTTGAAAGTGCCCAGCCAATGCGATGTTTAGGGCATATTAAAAATAAGCCGGCATGTGTATGTCTTTCATTCATGAATCCAAACCACTAGGGCAGGTGTAGAGAAAGTTCGTGCACCCTCTGGGAGCATAAGGCAGATTTAATTATTTACCGCAACAACTGAGCCGCATTCCCAGAGTTTAAATGAGTAATATACACAACCACCAAGCCAGAGGCGGAAAAAAACCCAGAAAGCATAAATGCAAAGAGAGAAAAAACAAAACAGAAAAACAAACGAAAACAACAATGCCAAAAAACAAAAACAAAACCAAAAAACAAACAACAACAAAACCCAACCAATAACTCTATAATTGAAGAAAAAAAAAATTTTTTTTTTTTGTTTTTTCGAGACAGTGTCTCTCTGTGTAGCCCTGGCTGTCCTGGAACTCACTCTACAGAACAGGCTGACATCGAACTCAGAAATCTGCCTGCCTCTGCTTCCTAAATGCTGGGATTAAAGGCGTGCACCACCACCCTGGTGAAGAAAAATTTAAGTGAGAAAAATAAATATAGACAAAAGCATAATTTAAATTTATTCTAGAGGCTTTAAACAGAAAACAAGATAGTCAAAATATCAGTCAATTCTGATCAACAATAAAAAGAAAATTTATAAGGAAACATTGGCTGCATGTTTTGATAAACATCTTTATATTAAGAGAATTTCAGGTTAAACTGAATATGAAAAGGAAAGACCCCATTCAATGGGGGCTGGGAATATGACTCAGTCAATAAAATGCTTGCTTAGTAAGAGTGAAAAATAGAAAGGCAAGATGTTCAATGTGGCCTATTAAGATTTGAAAATTGAAAGAGATGTTACAGTTTTTGATGGAAAGATGCTATACGTTTATAATGTAATCTAGCTGTTCAGTACAGTTCCAACCAAAGGTCAGCTTGATTTGGAATCTAGATTAAGGGGAATCACTTTATCAGATAGTTAATAGGAGTCACAGTAATGTTAAAGAAGAACACAAATACAACCATATGACAGGCAATATTTCAAAATTACCTTCTTCTAATCCTGACACAACACTTAGAGGTAGGTAATATCATCATTTTTTACAGATGAAGGAATTGAGCCTCAGAAGCATTAGACAATATATAAATAAGAGAGTCAGTTTAGATTCTCTTATTATCTTCTTAAAGTGAAAAAGCTTTAACATGTGCCATTTGAAATCGACGCCAGCCCTCTACTACAAGTATACTTCAAGTTCACATTGCTGAGTAAGTAAGCCACACTCAGTAACTGGTGTTGAGACAATTAAGATAGGAGGCCCTTTGTAGGAGAATATAACTGGATCCTTAATTCCAATTTGACAGTGAAGCAAGTTCCAGAGTGATAAAGTGTATATAATATGTGAATATCAGATAACAACAGACCAACAGCCACATAATTAATTGAGAAGGGATGTACCTCTAAACATAATATTAAAGAGCATAATATAATAAATTAACTAAAGTTATTTAACCTTTAAGTTTACTTCTACCCAGCAATTAAAACAAATGCCAACTATGTACACACCAAAGCCCAGCAAGTTTCAAATAACAATTACAAGATAGGGAAAAAATGTAACAAACTGTAACAATCTCTTATAAAGCCATTCAAGTAAATAAATAAAAGGCCATCACTTTGTAGATTTCAGTGCTTTTTAGAACCAGTTCCATGAAGTAAGATTAAGGACAATGGTGATGTCCTTGGAAGATAGTGTGAAGAGCTATTATGAACTTCATGGAGGTCCATGGATTGACAGGTTATTAAAATTACTCAGAGAAACCCCAGGGAATATGATTTCTTTTTCAATTAGCCACCAACAATGTTTATGTAATCCCCTTCTGGACTAATTTCTAGGGACTCAGTGGTAATGGAGCATCCACTCTAGCTGTAGAAGCTGTGAATTAAGGCAAGTGAGACACTGAGACAGAGTAGCAAAGGGGAGCTCTTAAATCTCAGACAAAAAGCCAATCCATACTGTGGCAGGAAGTGAATTGTACCGAGATTGGGAGGTAGACGATTCCTTGGGAAGGAATTGTGATAGACAAGGATGTGATGATGAAATCAAGGGCTCAGTTGGCAGTGGTAGAGAGAGAGGAAGGTGTATGGATTATATTTTGGAAGTAGGTTTACACTTTGCTAATTTGGATGCTACAGAATGAGAGAAATAAGTGGCAAAAGTTATGACGTGAGTAGATAATTTAGAATAGAAGGTATAAGAGTAGATCTGAGATTCATGGGAAGTTACCTGCCAGGATAGGTTTGAGATTCCAAAGATATCTAAAGAGGGATGTCAAATAGCCAGATATGAGGGAGTGGATTTGTTTGGTTTTGGTTGGTTGTTTAAATTTGATGCAACTTTAATGTAATCAAGTTACTCTCCAGATTAGCATATCAATCTGTCTGTGAATATGAAGATGTAACACATCTGATCACTCCATGTCATATATGGTCATAGTTTTGCTTATATTATTCTAATGAGGGTAGAAGTGAAAACAAGCACCAAAGAAATTATCCTTGTGACCAACCAATGTCTAATAGGAATCTATTACGACAAAGTCCTAATCTAGGTGCCAGAAAAAAATCTGATGTCCGTAAGTGTGTGGATTTATGTCTAGGTCTTCAACTTGATTCCAGTGATAAACATGATGTTTTTTATGACAATACCATGCAGTTTTTATTACTATAGATAGAACAACTTGAAATTAAGAATGATCAGGTGATCCCTTCAGAAGTTCTTTTGTTGTTGTTGTTCAGAATTGTCTTAGCTATCTCTGGTTTGTTTGTTTGTTTGTTTGTTGTTTTTTCATATGATGTTATCCTTCCCAGGTCTGTAAATACTTTTTTCAATATTAATGGTGATTGCTTTGTGTCTGTAGATTACTTTTGGTAGAATGGCCATTTTTAATACCAATTCATGAGCACTGGAGATCTTTTTCTCTTCTGATAACTTCTTCAATTCTTTCTTCAAAGACTCAAAATTGTTATTATAGGAGTCTTTCACTTGCTTGGTTGTAGTTATCTCAAGGTATTTTCTGTTACTTGAGGCTATTGTGAAAGATGTTATTTCCTTGATTTTTTCCTCACTCAGTCTGTTTGTTACTTGTATATAGAAGACCTACTGATTTTTATGAGTTAATTTTCTTTTTTTTCTTTTCTTTTTTCTTTTTTTTTTATTTTAGATATTTTCTTTATTTACATGCGAATTTCTCCATTCCCAG
>NW_022196915.1:73378493-73387752 GCF_008632895.1 Mastomys coucha
GCTTAATGAGCTCTCTGGAGGTAGGCCCTCCACTTGCAGGGAAGGGGCAGAGGAGGATGCTGAACCTCTCCTGTCACTCGGAAGCTGAGAGGATCGTGTCCCTGCTGCCCTGCGGCTCCCCTGGGAGTCGTGGGGCATGTGGCTCCCGGCTGGCTGCTCAGGTCTCAGAAACTCACCCGAGAGAAAATGGTGAATCCCGCCGGGTCTCTGGCCTAAGGCGCCTCTGGGCTGGCTGCTCCAGTCTCAGAACCTCACTCGAGAGAAAACAGCGGATCCCGCCCGGGTCTCTGGCTTAATGCGCTCTCTGGAGGTAGGCCCTCCACTTGCAGGGAAGGGGCAGAGGAGGAAGCTGAATCCCCTCTGTCACTTGGAAGCTGAGAGGATCATGTCCCTGCCGCCCTGCGGCTCCCCTGGGAGTCGTGGGGCCTGTGGCTCCCGGCTGGCTGCTCAGGTCTCAGACATGAGTTAATTTTCTGACTACTTTGTTGAATGGGCTTATCGGCTGCAGGAGTTCTCCAGTGGAATTTTGGGGCAGCTTGTGTATACTATCATATCATCTGCAAATAAAGATACATTGACTTCTTCCTTTCCCCTTGGTCTCCTTCAATTGTCTTATTGTTCTATCTAAGACTTCAGTTACGCTGAACAGGTATGGAGAGAGTGGGCAACCTTTTCTTCTTCCTGATTAGTGGAATTGCTCTGAGTTTCTCTCCATTTAATTTGCCGATGGCTAGATGCTTGCTATAAATTGCCCTTTTTATGTTTAGTATCCCTGATCTCTCCAGAACTTTTATCATGAAGGAGTGTTGGGTTTTGTCAAAGGCTTTTTCTGAATCTAATGAGATGATCATTGTATTTTTTTTCTTTCACTTTATTTATATGGTGGATAGCATTGATAGAGTTTCATATGTAAAACCATCCCTGCCTCTCTGGGTTAAATCCTATGTGATTGTGGTGGGTGATCTTTTTGATGTGTTCTTGGAATTTGTTTGCAAGTATGCCTTTGAGAATTTTTGCATCTATGTTTATAAGTAGAATTGGCACATAATTCTCTTTCTTTGCTGGGTCTTTACGTGGCTTGGTGATCAGGACAACCATAACATCATGAAATGAATTGTGCACTTTTTGTTTCTATTTTGTGAGATAAATTGAGGAGTATTGATGTTAACTTTTTTAAGATTTATTTTATTATTTATTTTATGTGTATGAGTACACTATAGCTGTACAGATGGCCGTGAGCTATCACGTGTGTGACTGCTGGCGTAATTCACTATAGCTGTCTTCAGACGCACCAGAAGAGGGCATCAGATCTCATTACAGGTGGTTGTGAGCCACTATGTGGTTGCTGGGATCTGAACTCAGGACCTTCGGGAGAGCAGTCAGTGCTCTTACCCGCTGAGCCATCTCGCCAGCCCATGATGTTAATTTTTTTAATGTTTAACAGTTAATGTCTGCTTCTATTTCATTAGGGATTATAAGTCTATTTAAATTATTGATCTCATCTTGATTTAACTTTTGGAAATTGTAATTATCAGAATTATTGTTGAAGTACAGATTTTTAAAGTATGTTTTTATGGTTCTCTGGATTTCCTTGGTTTCTGTTGTTATGTCTCCCTTTTATTTCTGATTTTGTGTTTTGGACATTGTCTCTGCCTTTTAATTCTCTTGGATAACAGTTTGTCTATATTGTTGATTTAAGAACTAAGTCTTTATTTCATTGATTCTTTGTAATTTTTATCTTTGTTTCTATTTATTGATTTCAGCCCTCAGTTTAATTATTTCTTGCTATCTACTCCTCTTAGATATGCTTATTCCTTTTTCTTCCAGAGCTTTCAATGTTCTGTTAAGTTGCTAGTGTTTCTAGCTTTTTTTTTTAATGAAGGCAATTATTGCCATTAACTTGCCTCTTAAAATCACTTTGATTGTGTTGCAAATGTTTAGATATAGTGTATATTAATCTTCATTGAATTATAAGAAGTCAATTTATTTTTATTTCTACCTTGACCAATTTTCTATTCTGTAGAGAGTTGTTCAGTTTCCATGAGCTTATAAGCTTTCAGTTGTTTCTGTTGTTGATATCCAGCTTTAATCTATGGTGGTCTGATGGAGTGCAGGAAGTTATTTAAATGTTCTTGTATTTATTGAATCTTGCTTTATGTCTAATTGTTCAATTTTGGAGAAAGGTCCAAAAAGTGCTGAGAAGAAGATATATTCTTTTGTGTTTAAGTGAAATGTTCTGTAAGTATTTGTTAGGTTTATTTAGTTTATAATATCTTTTAGCTCCAGTATTTCTGTGTTTAGTTTTTGTCTGGATGACCTGTCCATTAGAGAGCTGGAGAGTCATATCTCCCATTAAAAATGTGTGGGTCAATATGTAATTTAAGCTGTAGTAACATTTCTTTTTAAAAAGTGGGTGCTCATAAGTTTGGGTCATAAATTTTAAGAACTGAAATGTCATGTGGTGGATTTGGGCTTTGATGAATATGTAGTATCTTTCCCTATCTCCTTTGACTAGCTTTGCTTTCAAGTCTATCTTGTTAGATATTAAAATGGCTACACCAGCTTGCTTCTTAGGTCCATTTGCTTGGAATATCTATTCCTAACCCTTTACCCTGATGTAATTTCTGTTCTTGATATGAGAGAGTGGATTTGTACAGAGGGATTTTGGTATCTCTACCACATAGATAAGTTTTAAATTTTAGGATCTAGATACAAGTCCTCAAGGCCAAAATGTAGACAGAAAGAAAAGAATATTGAGAAAATATCGCTAAATTTGTGGTGGTTTAAATTTGAATGGCCTGAATAGGCTCTATTATATTTGGATGTTTGGTCATTAGGGAATGATGCTACTTGACAGGAATTAGGAGGTGTGGCCATGTTGGAGGACTGTGGCCTTCCTGAAGGAAATGTGTCCCTGAGGGTGGGCTTTGGGATTTCAAATGCTCAGTCCGAATCTATCCCACCCTCTCTCTTCCTGCTGCCTGCTGGTCCAGATGTAGAACTCTAAGCTACCTCTCCAGAAACACGTCTGCCAGTGTGCCACCATGTCTCCCACCATGACCCTAATAAACTAAACCTCTGAAAGTGTAAGCCAGCCCCAATGAAATGTTTTCCTTTATAAGAGTTGCCTTGGTCATGGTGTCTCTTCACAGCAATAGAACAAGACTCCAACATTTAGAGCAGCTGGGAAGGCAATCGACCAAGAGCTCTAAGTAGTCAGAGCCAGAAAAGTGGGGGAACCAACAAATCTGTGGTGTCATCAAAGCCGCGAGAAGCATTTTGAAGATGACTAAAGTGTAAACTAGAAGGCAATTCCATTAAGTGTTGCTGAGGTTGAGTTAGAGAAGAAACTTGACTATGAACTCTGGCAAGCTGAAGTTATTGGAGATCTGGCAGTGGTAGTTTAAAGAGTATAGAAGGAGCAGAAGGCAACTTTGTTCATAATTTTGTTAAGATTAACCACTGAGAAGGTTCCCAAGGGCTCATCTCTAGTGCCTGCTCTTCTCCTAGAATCACAGTTGCAGTACCTTCAACACCATTTTTAGATTCTGTACTCACTTCTGGGTCTCATCACTATGTCTGGGGAAATTAATTCTTTGAGTAGAATCTTAAACTACAAAACTTTGCCCAAACCTCAACATATAAAGTCAAAAGTTTGGGCAGTAACTACCTAGATCCACATTCAAGGCTCAGTATAAACCCTGTTCAAATGATACAGACAGTATAAATGAAAAACAGAAAGTATTATGTCTTAACATTCTCGATCTCTTATAACACTTTCTTTGTAAAAATAGATTTTGTCCTATTATCTTTAATCTAGAGTCAAGTTAATTTGATTTACTGATCATATCACATGCTTATCTAATTATTATTTTCAAGTGTCATTGTTTAATATATAACAAACTATTTAATGAGTGAAGAGAATTATAAGTCGATGATAATGAGGTGATTACTTTGAGTGCAGAAAGTATGAGCTAAGTTTAACAGTGTCATATTGTGATAGTATTTCTCCAAATTAACTCTGAGATAGAGGTAAATGATTCCCATCTAATCATAATACATTTAACATATTTAAAATAAATTAAGACAGCTAACTTTTTCAATTTGTATTAGAAGTTAGGTAAATTTGTGTTAAAAGTTAAGAAAGTAAAATGGTTCTATCTAGCCTATATGAAATTTAACGTCTTATCTATTTTTAACCTTGAAATAGTAATTCTGTTTTACCAATGGCCATTCTGTTGAGAAATAGCTCCTTTTCCCATTCTCAGTACCTAAGAAAAAAAATATACTTAGCTATCTAGCTACAAGTAGATTGCTCTAAGCTGAACAAAGTGCTTTGAACTTGTTTCATGTTCACAAAATTCATGCTAAAGAAGATTAAAACTAAGATTATTGAATAAGAGTCTCACTAATGTTTTGTAGTCCCTCTATTGGGTCCAAGGACCTAATGACAGCTGGTAAGAGGAGGAAAGGAAGACAAAAACAGTTATGTAAATGTGCGATATTATTTTAACTTATGAAACCTTGCAATGGGAAAGTAATTCTGATTCCACATAGAGATATTATACTGATGGGGGTCTTGATGTTATTGAAGTAAAGTGATGGTTGATCATTTTTACAGTGTGGTCCTGAATAGGGAAGCTTCACCTGTATTTGTTGATGATAGCATTGTTTCGAAAGGATGAAATGAACAATCAGGTGAATCACTACAACCATTATTATTGTTTGAGGAAAGCCTAATATCTACCCTTCCTAATGGGTGCAGGTGGACATGCAGGCAGAAGTACAAGCATGATGTAGGAAGAGGTATAGAGGCGGGTGCAGATGTAAAGACAGGCAGAAAGGCAGTGCCAGCAGACAGGTGTAGGTGCAGCTGCCTTCTTCCTCTTGGGCTCTCTCCTCTGTGCAAGCCACTGCATCTTCACTCCTGTCCAGGCTATTTCTCCACAAGAACTCTTATCCTTGATGACCTTACTGCAGACCCAGTCCTCTGGTTCTCACAATCTTTCTTTCCTCTCTTTAAAAAAAAAAAATTTACCTCTTTTTTTTTTTTCAATATTCTTTGAGCCTTAGATGTAAGAGTTGCAAAACAACAACACATTTCTCAGTTTTGGGCATCAGAATGATGTCACTGAGCTAAGATGAACATATGTCCTACTGGAGACCCAGAGGAGAAACAATTTCCCAGTTTTGGGCATCAGAATGATGTCACTGAGCTAAGATGAACATATGTCCTACTGGAGACCCAGAGGAGAATTTGCTCTTCTATTCTTTTGGCTTCCACAGGCTGCCCATCTTTCCTGGCCTATGGAATATCACTCTCACCTCTGCTGTAGACTTATAAATCTCTGTCTCTGCCTTCCTTTTATAAGGAAGTTGGTACATTTACACAATGGAATACTACTCAGCTATTAAAAAGTACAAATCACAAACCATAAGAAACTCAAGAAGAAGGAAGCCCAAAGTGAGGATACTTCGTTCCTTCTTAAAACGGGGAACAAAATACCCATGGAAGGAGTTGTAAAGGCTAACTTTGGAGCAGAGACTAAAGGAAGGACAATTCAGAGAGTGCTCCAAGTGGGAATCCTACTCATATTCAATCATCAAATCTAGACACTATTGTGGATGCCAACAAGTGCTGGATGACAGGAGCCTGAGATAGTTGTCTCCTGAGAGGCTCTGACAGTACCCGACTAATACAGAAGTAGAAGCTCACAGCCATCCACTGAACTGAGTACAGGGTCCCCAATGAAGAAGCTAGATAAAGGACCCAAGGAGCTGAAGGGTTTGCAGCCCCTTAGCACGAACAACAATATGAACTAACTAGTATCCTCAGAGCTCCCAGGGACTAAATTCCAACCAAAGAATACACCTGGGGGGACTCATGGCTCCAGCAGTATGTATATAACAGAGGATGGCCAAGTTGGTCATCAATGGGAGGAGAGGACCTTGGCCCTGTGAAGGTTCTATGCCCCCAGTGTAGGGGAATGCCAGGGCCAGGAAGTGAGAGAGGGTGGGGGAGCAGCTGGAGGGGGGAGGGAACAGGGGATTGTTTTAGTTTTGGGGGTTTTTTTATTTTTATTTTTTTCTTATTTTATTTTATTTTTCTTTTTTCTTTTGGAGGGAAACCTGGAAAGGAGATATTGTAAATAAAGAAAACATCTAATTAAAAAAAAAAAGACTTCATGAAATTCGCAGGCAAATGGATGGGACCTGAAAATATCATCCCGAGTGAGGTAACTCAGTCACAAAGGAACACACACATGGTATGTACTCATTGATAAGTGGATATTAGCCCAAAAGTTCAGAATATCCAAGATTCAATTCACAGACCATATGATGCCCAAGAAGAAGGAAGACCAAAGTGTGGGTGCTTCAGTCCTTCTTAGAAGGGGAACAAAATACTCACAGGAGGAAACATGAAGACAAAATGTGGAGCAGAGACTGAAGGAAAGGTCATCCAGAGACATCCAGAATCATTTAGGCAAGAGTTAATCCATTCTTACTTTTAAAAACAGTTCTATATTGCTTGGTCAGCCATGAGGAACATTTCTATGGAGCCAGGTTGACTGTGTGTCTGCAATTTCAGAAGGCAGAATTAGGAAGCTTGTTGCAAGTTTGAGCACATCCTGGGAGTCATAGAGAGTTCAAGATCAGTCTAGGCAATAGAATGATACATTATCTCAAGATAATAAAAAAAAATATATGGGGAGGGAACTGGAGAGAAGGGCCAGCACTTAAGAGCGCTTGCTGCTCTTCCCTGGTTCAATTCACAATGCCAACACTGTGGCCAGAAAGCATCCAGTCTGTGGTGGTTTGAATGAGAATGCCCCTGTCTCATCATATATTTGCATGCTTGATTCCCAGTTGATAAACCTTTTACAAGGATTAAGAGGTGCGTCCTTGTTGGAGTAGGTGTGAACTTGTTAGAGGAAGTGTGTCACTGGGAGTGGATTTTGAGGTTTCAAAAGCCCACACCAGGCCCAGTGTCTCCGGCTCTGTTTACTGCCTGTGGATCAGTATATAAAGCTCTCAACTATGTCCCATGTCTGCATGGCCCCATGCTCTCTGTCCTGTTGATAAGATTCATCTCTGAAACTGTAAGCAAGGCCCCAGTTAAATGCTTCCTTTTTTCATTGCCCTGGTCATTGTATTTCTTTACAAAAATAGAACTGAAAGACCCCCAGAACTGGGGAGATCCTTACTCAAGTCTCTGGACAACGCGACCACCCAATGACTCACGAGAGACCAAACTTGCTGCAATCACATGAGGTTTATTGGGGATACTGGTACCGGGGTTGATCTCATGACCTTGCCAGTCAGAGGAGTTCGACCCCGAACACAAGAAGTGTGGAGGTATTTAAGGGAAGCTGGGGGCGCAGAGAGAGTTACCAAGGAAACAGAACATAAAAACAGTGGAAATTTTCTGAGGGACATGACCCAAGGTATTCAGTTAGGGAGGGGAACACATTCATTCTAGGAATGTAATCTTCATCTACTGGTTGGCAGGGTGGAGAGCCTCGTAAACCAGTAGACCTTCATTCCTAGTTCCGCCCTCATTGTGGATCATTCAGGAGGGACAGGTATTGGGAACCAGAGCCCTGAGGCTCTGAGCTCCTAGAACTGGCTATTTTATATTTCTGACTGGCTACAGTGGCCCTCCATGTCCTTTTAAGTAAAGCTTATGCACCATACATTTGTATTAAATGCCCTCATTTTAAATTCTAAGATTCTCCAGCCTTTCAGAACAATGACTAAGACATAGTCCCAGGAGATAAGACACCCTTATTTGGCCTTCATAGGCACAAGGCATGTGGATGCACAGACAATCATGCAGGCAAAACACCCATGCACATTTTAAAAAGAAGAAAGAAAAGTAAGAAAGAATTTTTTATTAACTTCTTTCAAAATAGTCTTATTTATCGAAATATAACATGTTTGTTCAAGCTATGTAATCCCTATATTGACATGTGTATATAGGTACTTAATCACACTTTAATTTTATCTTCATTTGTTTCCTAAAAAACAAACAAAAGAGCAATTGTTGGGCTGGCGAGATGGCTCAACGGGTAGGAGGATTGACTGCTCTTCCGAAGGTCCTGATTTCGGGTCTCAGCAAGCACATGGTGGCTCACAACCACCTGTAGTGAGATCTGACACCCTCTTCTGATGCGTTTTAAGACAGCTACAGTGAATTATGCCAGAGGGAGTGGTGCCCAGAGCGAGCGGCCAGCAGAGGTCATGAGTTCAATTCCCAGCAGCCACACACATGATGGCTCACGGCCATCTGTACAGCTACAGTGTACTCACACACATAAAATAAATAAAATAAATCTTTTTTTTTTTAAAGAGAGCAATTTTCAGCAAAGCATGGGCCTTTAAGAAATGTCTCGGCTCAGAATCCAACTTTCCTAAATTAAATGGTTTGACTTTGAGAAGTCAGTTGGCTTTTTCTTGGCTTCCCTTGTATATAAAATGATCATAATAATAGGGCCTACGTCATACAATTATGTGAATTAAGTTAAGCACTCCATAACAATGTGGTTTGGGGTTGGCCAGATGGCTTAGGAGAAAAAGGAGCTTGCTGCTAGGCTTGGTGACCTGAGTTCAGTCTCTGTAACTCACCTGGTGGACGGCGAGAGACTCCTAGAGACTCCTGCAAGTTGTCTTCTGACCTCTCCCTTGCTCTCCTTCATAGACTCTAAATGTAATTTTTTAAATGTGGTATTTACTAGGTATTTAATAATTATGTTTATGAAGAGTTCTCACTGTTGTATAAGAATAATCCTTTTGTAATTTGCTTTATTAAATTGTGTTACTGGTGGCTAGTGATTACGCATGTGTGTATGTGTGTGTGTATGTGTGTGTGTGTATGTATGTGTGTGCTTGTGTATGTGTGTGTGTATATATATGTGTGTGTGTATGTGTGTGTGTATGTGTGTGTGTATATATGTGTGCGTGTATGTGTGTATATGTGTGTGTGTGTATGTGTGTGTTTGTGGATGTGTGTGTATGTGTATATGTGTGTGTATATGTGTGTGTATGTGTGTGTGTATGTGTGTGTATGTGTATGTGTGTGTATGTATGTATGTGTGTATGTGTGTGTGTATGTGTGTATGTGTGTGTATATGTGTGTGTATGTGTGTGTGTGTATGTGAATGTGTGTGTGTATGTGTGTATGTGTATGTGTATGTGTGTGTGTATGTGTATGTGTGTGTGTGTATGTGTATGTGTGTGTATGTGTGTGTATGTGTATGTG
>NW_022196915.1:73388178-73397669 GCF_008632895.1 Mastomys coucha
GTGTGTGTGTGTGTGTATGTGTGTGTGTGTATGTGTGTGTGTGTGTGTATGTGTGTGTGTATGTGTGTATGTGTGTGTGTCCTGGTGATCATGCTCTACCTGTGCTCATGATGCTCTGCTTGAAATACACCCAAAATGACAGAGACAAACGACTGTAAATTGAAACAAACGTTTTTTTCTGTGTTTTCTACTTCGTATCACTCAAAAAGCCTTTCTCTCCTCTCTTTGGATGAGATTTTTTTTTCCCTTATGCTTTACAGAGAGCAGATCACACAGAGGCAGCTTCTAGTTCTCAGGTTCACGATGAAGTTTGCATGCATGCTTTTTCTATATTTTAAACTTACTTTATATATTATTAGAGTACGTACACATCATGTGTATGTATGTTAGTTTTAATAGGAATGGCTCTCTGTAGGCTCATATATTTGAATGCTTAATTATCAAGGAGTAGAACTCTTTGACAAGAATTAGGAGGTGTGGCGTTGGAGGAAATGTGAAGCTTGGGGTAGGCTTTGAAGCTTCAAAAGGCCATCCCAAGGCCAGCCTCTCTCTCTGCCCATCATGTATCTGGATCATGACGTAAAACTCTCAGCTACTCTTGCAGTTCCTGCCTCCGTGCACCCTGCTCCCCACAATCATCATAATAGACTAAATTTCTATAACTGTAAGCAAACCCCCAGTTAAATTTTTTGTTGTTGTTGTTTTTTTAAATAAGCACTGCCTTGGCCATGTGTCTCTCCACAGCACTGACTAAGACACTGCTGTCCCATCTTGACATGGGTTCCACACATTGCACCCAGGTTTCTCAGGATTTTGCGGCAAGGCTTTTTCCTATGGAACTATCTACCCAGCCCCATAAGTTTATGTATCTGGAATCCCTGGCGAGACTCCCTTATGCCCTTTTTGATCCTAAATAACTTCAGGGGCATTTCTACACTGCTCTTTCCCATTTTACCTCCAGATTAAAGACACAGAGACCTGGCATTTTTGCTAATAAGCTGCTGGCATTAAGCTGGGTAGATTCTGAGCTGTTCTAACCTGACTAGGCTGCTGATACCTAGCCAAATGTCCCATTACTTGCCATCTGGTCTTGCCCTGGCTTGCTCCGGTCCATGTACGTCCTTGTCTCTCATTGTGACCTCATGGGGAATCCTCCTGGTCCATCAACTTGGTCTCCCACATCTTTCTTCTCTTCCTTGGGAACTCCTTCCCTCTTTCAACTCCTCTGTCTCTTTTGTGGCACCCCCTCCCCTGACTGAGATAGGAAGTCTAGTCCTATTGTCTCTGGCAAGCTAATTGGCTGATCAGCTCTTTACTAACCAATCTGAGATGAAGGAAAACAATATTTACATAACACTCAGACCAGAGATGCTTGACAATGCCATTATCGGGACTGTAATCAAAAATCTGGGCTAGAAATCAGAATCTGAATACAAGTGCACAAACCACCTCCCACCATGGCTATATTTTTAAAACCTTCTTGACATTGCATTTTTAAAATGTTTCAACTCACTATGAAGATTTTTTTTCTTCCAAAAAATCTTATCATTTTAATTCATGTCATAATATTTTATTAAGACCTCAGTTGTTCATTTGTAATATATGCAAAAAGCCTATAGCTTGCTCTATAGGCTAATAGAGCTAATCTGTGATTATTTTTTCAATAAATGAACTTACATTTTTGCATTTGTGAAATGAAGTAAATGTAGGCATTTTTAGCCTTTGAATTCATTAATATAGTAACAAGTTCATACACTAGTTGTGAATTTCAGAGAAAGGTCTTTCTATTCGCACAGACCATTTCAAATGGACAGCCCATTCTGAAAAATCAGAGAATCAAGTAATGTATTCTAATAATATGCCTTAGAATGTTACATTATGTATTATCAATGCGGGGCTTTCATAGACTATCTTCTTGTCCGATTTGCATTAAAGTTTATAGCTTTTCTCCCGTTGGCTTTTCCTTTTCTAGCTTGCTTTTAAAATGAAAATGGGAGCAAATCCAATACCATTTTTAACATATAGTTGTATTCTCCCTTTTGTTTTTTAGAATATGTTATTTACAGTACCTGGTGAGATGGCTTAGCGGGCACAAGCAATTACCATCAAGCCTAGCTACCAGAATTCAACCCCTAGATCCTACCAAGTTGGGAATAAGGAAACAAATTCTTCAAGGTGTCCTGTGACCTCCTTCTGTTCAATCCCCATTCACATAAATAAATAAATAGGGGTTGGTGAGACATCTCGGAGTTAGGTGAGAGGGTTGGATTGAAGAGAGGGTCAGCAGTTAGGAGACCTTGATGCTTACAGGGATATAAGTTCAGGTCTCAGCATTCATTTGTGGCTCACAAGTGCTTGGAACTGCATCTCCATGGTTTTCTGGGCTCTGAGAGCACCCGCACAGCTGTGCCATACACTTACATTTACAGAGAAACATAAATAAGGGTAAATCTTAAATACTGATAAATAGAAAAATATTAAACCTATTGTATAAAGTAGGTAGAAAAATCTAAGGAAATAGAATCACAATTATGTTGAATCCCCACATAGCCTTTTGCTATAGTCACAAGACAGTACACAAAGGATGGAAATGGCGACAAATGTAAAAATGTTAAAATTTTGGCAGGTTTCACATAAAACCAATGTTTTCAATTTCTCTAAAAGTTCATGATGTTTGGTAGGAAGAAGCTGGAAGGGGACTGCAGACTTTGAGTAGGTTAAGCATGGCAGCCTGCTCAAGCTCCAGCACTCCCGTCTCTGACGCCGAGCAGCACCAGTCACTTATCTTGGTGTTTGCTGGTTTCCTTGGATCTGTCGAGTCTGACTCAGCCCTGGTTCCTGCCTCATTCTCAGGCGCTATAAACTGAAAACCATTTGGCTCTATATGGTGATGCTGTTGCCATGAGATCCTGGAGAATTTCTCTAGTGTACACTAAAGGCAGGTTGGGGTTCTGTTCCTTAATCTTCACTAGGTGGACCTAAAACATGATGTGGTTATTTGAATGAAAATGTCCCCCAAAGGCTCATATATCTGAATGATTGGTCCCTACTTGGTAGAGTGCTTTAGGAAGGGTTAAGAGGTGTGGCCTTGTTGAAAGAGGTGTGCCACAGAGGGGATGGGCTTTGATGTTTAAAAAGCCCATACCAGCCTTCCTGTCACCCATGGATGCTTAAGTAAGCTTTCAGCTACTGCTCTAAGACCATACCTTTTTGCCCACTGCCACAGTCCCCATCATGATGGTCATGGACTCACCCTCTAAAACTGTAAGCAAGTCCCCAATTAAATGTTTTCTTTTATAACTTGCTTTGGTCATGGCATCTCTTCAGAGCAATAGAACAGTAACTTAGATACCTAGCTAGAGAAAAGCAGCCTTCTTTCTCATGATGACCTGGCAAGGGACTTGCATGCCTTCTTTCTTCCCTTGCCTACCCTTACTTTCAACCTTCTGGTTAAAGCATGCTCAAGGAGAGTTTTGCTGGAGACCAACCCTCTAGTCTTGAATGTCCTAGCACGGTGAAAGATTTACATGTAGTATAGAAAGGTCAGGATCTCACATAGGAACCAGGCTCAGATTCTGCCTTGCTTGCCACTCTATATAGTGAGGGCGACAGAAATTACAGCAACAAGAGCCAGTCCAGTATATTAAGAATGAGGTTGATGGTCATATTATTGACCCTGGGAGCTAAAGAGATGGCTCAGCAGTTAAGAGCGCTGGCTGCTCTTCCAGAGGATCCACTGCACTCAGCACCCACAAGGGTGACTCACAATCAGTCCAGTCCCAAGGAACACTCTCTTCTGGTCTCAGGCACCAGACATGCACATGGTGCACAAATATACATTCAGGCAAAACACTCATATACTTATGATAGCAATAAACAAATCTTGAAAACAATTATTAACACTACCTTATTAACTCTATACTTCCCTCTAAATTGTTCTTCTGCGAGAGAAAAAAAGCCTAGCTTTGCTCTGTCTGGGACTCCATTTTGACTTCCTTGACATTATCAGTAGTTCTGGTAAGCAGGACCAATGTTAGCATGTGACTAACACTTTTGAATACTACAGTTTCTAGATGTGAGTTGCTATTCCACATTGCCTTGCTTGGGTATGCATGGCTTTCAAACCTTAGGCTTTTGGACCATTAAATGCTGTAAACTTCGATTTGAACTGTCCTTGGGGTTTTGAAAACTGTTTGTGAGTCTCCCTATTTTGATACCCACTGGAGAAAATACCCAGCCTGCTAAGGAGCAAGACTGTTAACTAAAGCAGCCACTCTGACATGAGAAGTGCATGATGTTATAAATGAAGTCACAGCCACGAAATAATACAGATGTATTCTTTTCAGTGAATTCTGTGCAAACACCCAGTCAAGCTGAGACGTCCCTGATTATGTACAGGGAATGTATTCAGAAAATCACCAGCTGAGTTTTTCAATGGTTTAAAAGCTGCTGTGCTGTAGCATTCCAGAATAAAATAAGCAAATACCACCTACCAGCCAGGCGAGCTTTTTTTTTTTTCCGATGCAACATCCCTTTACTTCAAAGCTTATAATGAAATTGATTTTCAGTGCTTTTTCATTTCAACTTGCAAGCCCCATGAATAACTACTCTAAAATAATTTCAACTTAGAAATGTTCAGAAACTGGTGAGAAATTGATAGTGACTGTTTTATGCTTAGCTGAAAGATATTGAATAAAAATGTAAAGGAAGAACTTGCTGTGTTTAGACGAGAAGAACCATATGATAAGGTATCGAGGAGCCAGGAGTGATTTTCCATGATAAACAGAGTAATTTAAAACTTTATTTAATTTTTAGTGGAATGGAACCTTCAAACAGATGAGATTTCATTACACGAGGAACTGACAGAGACCTTAAATCAAATTCTCATGAGTTTATACTTAGATTGCCAGTCACTGACTAGGACTATCTGATGCTAAAGCTTATGATGAGATTTTTTTAAATATTCAGCAATATTAATTATCTGCTATTGAGTTATTTGGAAAAACTCTTGTATTAGTTTACACACACACACACACACACACACACACACACACACTTTTCTGTTGCTGTGATAAAATACCTTACAAAAACAACTTAAAGGGGGCGTGGTTTGTTTTTGGCTTAAGGTTCCAGTTCCACTCAAGTGAGACCTGGTGGAGAAGGCATGGTGTCAGGAGGACGAGGCCCGCTTGTCATTTTATAGCAACAGTCCGGAAGGAAAGAGTGAATAGGAAGTGGGGCTGGACGATAAAACCTCAAAGCCGTTGGTCCTCAGTGACTACTTTCTTCAGCAAGGCTCCACCTCCTAAAAGTTCCATAACCTTACTCAAAGTAGCAACAATTAGGAACCAAATGCTCAAACCTGTGAGCCTGGGGAGGGGAGGGACGTTTAGGCGAGGGGGGGGGCTGTTATCTGAGTCCAGGTCCAGTGTTTGGGGTACGTCCAACATCTACTTCATCTGCGAGCTGCCAGAGTGTGTGAAGGAGGTGGTCCTGCAGAACCAGATCCGGAGCACGTCATCACCATCAAAGATGAAAACTTGAAGTATAGCGGTGATTCAAAAGGGTGATGCTCCTCAAGACGTCAGAGCAACTCCGAGGAGCCTGAGAGACCTATGGAGGGTCTGAGGGGAGACAAAGAGGTGGTGGGGGTGGGGGGGCTCTGCAGAGCCTGCCGTATCCCAGGAACTGGAGAAGGGTAGGTCCTATGGGAAGACGCTTTTTAGAAAGTGCACTCATGAAATTGGAAGGAAAATTCAGAGACAGAGTACAGGGGAGAATGGCAAAACTCCACACACGAGGGTATGGGAGCTATATGGGAACACTTGCCGTAACAGACAAAGAAAGGACATTTACTCAATAGGGCCTTGACCTGCTGGCATGGAGTTGCTACTGCTGCTCGCCATACAGAGAGAAGAAAATTGCTGGACCTTGGCGCTGCTTTCAGGCTGCAAACACCATGGTCCTGCCCGATGAACCTTGGGATTGCTGGCATCAAAAGCCCGGAGATAGAACAGGAGAGATGGCTCAGTGGTTAAGAGCACTGACTGCTCTTCCAAAGGTCCTGAGTTCAAATCCCAGCAACCACACGGTGGCTCACAACCATCCCTAACGAGAGATCTGACTTGTCTTCTGGAGCGTCTGAAAACAGCTACATTGTATACATATAATAAATAAATAAAATCTCTAGTAGTTTGGAGCTCACGCATATCCTGCCCCCAGACACTTTGCCTAGACACAAGATTGAATCTGGGCAACATATAGGATATCCAAGATGAGTCTCAACCATGGTTGAGTGTTTATTACGAAAATCAATAAAAAGAGTAGAAACCTTGAACCAAACCAATGACTCGTTGTAATGAGTATTTCCACGTAAAGCTGTTTGGGGAAATATGTATATACCGTGTGACACTCCGCAATTTGCAATGCCATTTCAATGAACAAATATGCAGAGAGGTGGGTAAGATGTAGGAACTGAGGAGTATGTGCCTGGCAAAGAGAGGCAGAACTGGAGATGCCACTGTGGTGACAGGTAAGGAAGAAGGAAGCAATGATGAGGGGAGGCATCGATGTGGAACAGGGCAGGCAAGGGTGGTGTGCAGCAGCCTGGAGCTTTGCTGCCCAGCTGCACGGTTGCCCTGGCTCAGACTAGGAATAGGATGCTCAAGATAGAGAATAGTCCATTTCCTGGCTTGGGCCTTCTTTAAAGGACCTCCATGGTCCGTGCTACTCCTGGAGGCCATGTTGGTATCTGTGAGCCAAGCTACTGCCAGTACACATGCTGGTGTCTGTGGTCCCCGCTGCCTTCCTAGGTCCCACTGATGCCCAAGGTACATGAAGATGTCCATAATCTGTACTGACACCGGAAGCCATGTTGATGGGTATGGCCCGAGCTTCCGACTGAGGCCATAGTTTTGTTGTCTGTGGTCTAATTGGCCACCCAATAGTCCTGTCAGTGTCTGTGGTCAGTGCTGTGGCTGGAGCCCATGTGGGTGGGCCATGTCTATGGCCTTTGTTACCGCCAAAGGTCTATGATTTGTGCTGCCACCTGAAGCCTTGCTGATCACTGACTATAAAGGGCAAGGGCGCTTGTTTTGCAGCCTTATCAATGACTGCAAACTCACAGTTGAGAATGAGAGACACAGATGAGAACCTATCCTCATCCCCCAACCTCACCATCCCCCAAAGAAAGTCTAGACAGGAAGTCATTAAAATTATTTGATAGAGATGCTAAGGTAGAGCTCTTCACAGTTGATAGCTTCCGGTAGGCGTGGGGAAGAGCTTAGGATTGGGATGTGGACTCAGTTTTTATTAAACGGAGTTTGACCATGCTGAGTGAGTATATGGGCCACACCAGTTGCACTTGGTATTCTTTTCTTCCATTTTCTTCTGTTTTGGTTCTTTTGTTAGGGGTGGAGGGAGTCACAAGGGTGGGGATGGAACGGGGAGGGCTGGGAAGAGAATTTGATCAGGAGCATTGTAGAAATTTACAAATAATCAGTAAAATGTTATGTTAAATAAAAAGTATGTATGTAATATTTGGTAAGAAAATGTGAACTGAAGTCTCCTCAAGAAAAAAAGAAAAGAAAAGAAAGCCAAACATAAGTTAAAGATTCTACACTGGTTATAGACTAATAAGAAATTTGTGGTTGTGAGATTTGAAATGTCACAGGCCTAAAGTCAAATTGTCCTGGATTATCTTTAGTCTCATTAACAGATGTTCATTGGCTATTTCTGTGTCTGACCCAACATTCTTTTAACTATCAGCTAAAACCTTCCAATTAACAGACTATTAGCTTCCACCAACCTCACAGAATGTCATCAGATGACATCTAAAATCTATTGTAGAAATTTCTTCGATTTTCTGACCTCTCTACCTGACATTCTCATCAACATATTTAAAAAATGCACTGACATGATTTTCTTTTGTTCTGCTACTATCAAACCCTGACTACTCATGTGACTCCTTGCATACTGGAACTTACTGCGTTGAGCAACCTGAATCTGTGTCCCTGAGCCATTGTCATTCATATTTGGCTTCGAATTAATAATCTTTTATTCCCTTTGAGATGAAAACAGTGCATTCCATCTACATTAGTAGCAATTTGTAGAGATATTGGAAGTTACAACAGATTACAAATATTGAAAAGCTGAAAGTCTCCTCAGATCACCAAGCCTTGTTAGGTGACCCTTTCACTAACGAAGTTACTGATAAATCTCTAGTATATCCTTGTCCTTATGCTTTTTAACTGTATATTCATGCTTCATTTCTTCCTATGATACCAATTTCAGAACACATTTTCTAAAATCTATGGAATAGAAAGATAATTTAGTCTTTCCTCTTGCACTTATTACTGAAAATTTAGAGAAGTTGCAGCTTCACAGTTCCTTCTTGATACAGTTCACGTGCAATTTTCGTATCTCTGTGAAGTAAGGAATCCTCTACAAGAAGACCATATTTTGAGACCTCTAGTTTTCATAATACTCAGTAAGGAATTTGGCATCTAAGTCATAACATAATGGGTGTGCTTGTTCAGAGGAGCACAGCAGGAAATCTTGAAAGCCACCCCTGTCCTGAAACAGCCTAGCTATGCCAGGCAATGAGAAAGTGTTCCCACCTCACACTGTTGTGCTCCAAGGCAGTTTTCCTGAGGCAAGCTAACAAAATTCAAAATTCCTTCAACTGTTTTAGTACAGACTTGAAAGAGAAACAGTGGTTTAAACTGATAGTGACTATATATATATATACATATATATATATACATATATATATACATATATACACATATATATATATACATATATATGTGTGTGTGTGTGTGTGTGTGTGTGTGTGTGTGTGTGTGTGTGTGTCAGCCATGGTGACACATGCTGTTAATCCCAGCACTAAGGAAGCAAAGGCAGAGGCAGACAGATATCTGAGTTTGAGGCTAGCCTGGTCTTCAAAGTGAATTCTGGGATAGCCAGGGTTACACAGAGAAATCCCATGTCTAAACAAAAACAAAAACACGCCGGGCAGTGGTGGCGCACACCTTTAATCCCAGCACTTGGGAGGCAGAGTCAGGTAGATTTCTGAGTTGGAGGCCAGCCTGGTCTACAACTATGTAATGCAATACAGTCCTGTTCCCAGACAGCCAGGGCTACACAGGGAAATCCTGTCTCAAAAGAACCAAAACCAAACCAAAACCAAACCAAACCAAAACAAAACCAAAACAAAACCAAACCAATTAAAAAGGGGAGAGGGGAGACAAAATACTAAAACAATAGTTCAACAAAAACAAAGCAATCAGATTGACAAATACCTATTTCAAGGAAAAAGAATTTTTATCTTGACTTGGTGTTGTCTGAAGGTATGTTGGTCTGGCCTTAGCACAGCAGATTAAAAACAAATGTCCCAGGGTTGGAGAGATGGCTCAGGGGTTAAGAGCACTGATTTCGCCGGGCGGTGGTGGCGCACGCCTTTAATCCCAGCACTTGGGAGGCAGAGGCAG